>NC_081415.1:365324666-365554666 GCF_030272615.1 Cryptomeria japonica | reverse complement strand
AATGGTGTGAAGATAATTAATTAAATAAGTAATTATTTAATTAATCCCCCTTCCTAAATTAATTGAACTCATTAAACAATTTGATTAAATTCCCCCTTTCATCTACTTATTAATAAATCTAAGGATTTATTTAATAGGTTCATTTCAATAGTCCCCTTTGATTAATTAATTCAAATTAATTAATCCTCCCCCCACTTAAATCAATTCTTCTAATCTTCTAATTAATTAAAACAAATCAATTTATGAGTTGTTGAGAATTAATTAGTCTTTTCCTATTATTTGAATTTTTAAATTCAAATTACCCACATGCCTCCTAACTTCTAACCACCTAATCTAACCATCCCTCTAACCGAACCCATTCCACCTAACCTTGGGTTTGCCTAACCCTATCCTATCTTGCACATCCTAACCTCCTATGGTGTGGATATTTTCTTCTTGAGACACATGGCACTTTGGCCACATGTCTCCTCTCTTGGACACTTGCCCTTTTATGAGCAAAGCTCCTTGACACTTGTCACCACAGAGATGACAAGTGTCTCTTCCTCCAACCTCTTCTTCAACCTCCTCCAATTTCACCCTTGATATCTTCAGACTCAATCTTGATCGTTGATTCCTGCCACCTCACCCCTGGCCTTGGAAATCCTATAAATATCCCCCATTTTGGAGGAATAAGGATCCCATCTCATTTTCATCTTATGCATTGTTACTATAGGCATATCCATTCTAGCATATCATTTGAGCATTGTTATTATAGGCAATTGCATCTTAGATCTAGTTTAATTTGATCATTTTCTAGCATAATTGTTGAATCATGTAGCTTAATCAATCTATTTTCTAGCTTAATTGCATCATCATCATAGCTTAATCATGCACATCATTAGCTTAATTAGTCTCTTGGATCAATATAGCATAATCAATCTCATCTTTGCATATCATTATCATTTCAAATCCTCCATCTAGGTGTAGTCAAGTCACTGGGATTGCTTATCTAGATCTGAGAGCAAATCCATACTCGCATCTCTTAGGAAGCGATAGGTTGCTTTTTCATGGTTCATCTTTGTTTGCTTATTATTTGCTAACCATGCTTGTAATGATCTATTGAGTGTTTTGTGTTGCAGCTGTAGGTATCGCACTTCACAGGGCATGACATTTTGGCACCCACCGTGGGGCCGAAAATCTCATTTTTGGCCCGTCAAGCATCATCAAATCTTCATTTCTAGCTGGGTCTGAATCAGAATCTTGTACGAGCCCCTTTTTAGTGTCGTACGAGCTCCTTTGTGCACTGAAACGATAATTCTTCCTGACTCTTACGAGCTTTTAAGGAGACTAAATTGTCGTACGAGCTCCATTTTGCACTCGTATGGTTACAAAAGGATACTTGTACGGTTAGGTAAATTGTGCCGTACAAAATTTTGTTTTGTGTTTTCAAAGCAGATTGCATTTTAGAGTTTTCATGCTTCAATTTGGTTATTACTAATGCTAACCCTAGTCTGTTTGTGAGTTTTTCGACAGCCTAACTGGTTTTTGCAGGATGATTGTCAAATATTACACTTGTCAAAGCTTCTTTTCAACAAAACAAATCATGACTACTAATGCATTTATTTTGCAGGTTGCCTAGGAGGACTCAACTAAACTTTGTCTTCTTTAAATTTTCTAGGCACACTTATTTTTGCTAATGGAAATGAACAATCATGTATTATGTGTTTTGATGATAGGCGAGTGTGCTCTCACCTTTATTAGGTGATCAGAAAGATAGACTCATCCTTTGCTTTCATTAGTGCATATCTTTAGTGGGCCTGCCCTCCTAAGGAGCTAATAACTCTTAGCCATTAAGGCCGGTGAGAGGGGAATGACCTAAGCGGGAACGACTAAAGCTAAGTATCCAACCCACTATAAAATAAATGTGATTTGATGAAAATCAAGTCAACGACAGTGCTTGGGAATAGCTCTCCTTCGTACCTTTGAGTATATCAAACCTTGGTTTTCAAGGCTAGGAGACCTCTTAATTGAGTATTATACCTCGACACGCCAAAGGGATCCCTTACTAGTTCCGGTTAAATTAGAAGCTACTCAATTCACCTTTGAAAGGGTGATAATATTTGTGCAAGAGAGATAGTAACTCTCCCAAGGCACTTGCCATATCGTGCCCCCATTAGCATTTGGAGTCAGATAATACGGCATTGAGAATCTATTGTGTGAGACTCAGCAGTCGTATTCTGATTAGCTATTGGGTATTTACCTAAGCTTGCAAGCAAAGGTTTTCTCTCTCAGCCAACTTCCTTAGGTAGCCTAATGTACTTGAGGTCACTTATCATATCGTGTGTTTGCTGTGTATTCATCCCTGAAACAATAAAATTAGACATTTAAAACTAGAAAATATAAGCAAAACCTCAAATTTCAATGATAAAAAATATGTCCAAACAACATTTTTACCTCTGTTCTGTCTTGAGTCATATGAGCTTGTGTTTTGTTGTACGAGCCTTCTGGTTTATCATTTTTCTTAGTAAGTTTTGTCGCACGAGTCCTCTAGTTTATCATTTTGCTCAGTAAGTTTTATCGTACGAGTTCTCTAGTTTATCGTTTTGATCAATAAGTGTTGTCGTACGAGGCCTCTGGTTTATCATTTTGCTTAGTGGGAATTGTTGTACGAGCTTGTGCTTTGTCATATGAAATTCCTGATTTGTTGTATGGGCCTGTATGTATTGTCGTCTGAAGCTACTTAAACTGTCTTACAAACTTCTATCTTTGTTGGTCCAGAACTGTCTTCTTGCACATCTTTTTCAAGTCTGTCATATTTGCTCGGTCAATTTGCCATGATCATAAGCACCTGTTATCTATCATTTTATGCTTGGATTGTCTTCTTGGTTAGCTTGATCAAGTTATCATTTGTCAAATCAGACTTTAAAAATAAACACCTCAAGATTTTCAAGTACTCACCCTCAACAAGTTCAAGATCTAAACATCTCAAAGTGCATCATCACCCTCTTTGATAAATTGACCACCCAAAACATAGTTTCTCATTAGGATCTATCATCATTTATCACGAAACTACAATGTTTGGTTAGGATAATCTTGTCCCACATCGTAAGATATATCATTCCTATTGGACTTGGTTCTTATCAAATCATCATCATTGCACTCCAAAACTGAAGATCGAAAAACTTGCAAACTTTTAAACACTTGAATCATCTTTTCATGTCATATCACTCTATCACATTTACATTGACAATTGATCACTTATCGAAACAACTTTTGGACAATCGAATCCTAGCACAAATATCTAACACACGTGTATGTGCAGAGACATAAGATTGCAGAGACAGAAATTGAAACATTTGAAATAGCTGAAAATCATATCAACATGGAATACCAAAGCAAAACACAAGAAGAAAACATGACAAGCCAACATATCAGAGCAATCAAGCAAGTCCAAAATCAAAATCCAACTATGTCAAAACCTACCAAGAATTCAAATACATCTCCAAAGAAAGGTGGCTCTTTTATGCAACTCTTAAAGAGATCCCTAAAGGATTTTTCTAAAGAAGATCAAAATCGCGCACCTATGTCTAGCAAAGGCTCATCCCCCCATAAGAAAATTGACTCTCCAAAGGCATCTATTCCTACACCTCTTGAAAACTTGCAAGAACCTTCCATAGCATCCTCACCAAACAATACACCCAAAGATGAAGTTCCCCAAGGGATATCTATAATCGCCATCAAACCTATTTCAGAGGATCCTATTCAAAGCTCATCTCCTTCATATCCAAGCATTGATTCCTTGCAACATCCCCATAATGCTCCCTTGCAAATTGAAGTCCTCATTCATAGAACACTTGTTAAACGTGTCCTAATAGATGGGGGAGTTGGCTTGAACATTTTCTCTTTGAGTCTTGTCCATGCTCCAGGTTATTTAGAAGATGCAGTTGATCCCCAGAAAAAGATCACATTCAAAGCATATGATGAAGAAGAGCATTCCTCTAAAGGAATTGTGATATTACCCATAAGAGTTGGACCTTTACAGAAAGACACAACATGCCAAGTTCTAGACTTGGACTTACCATACAATATACTCTTGGGAGGACCATGGATACATGACATGCAACCTATTCCATCAGCATGTCATCAGTGCCTAAAATTTCCCTACAATGGGCAGGAAATCATGATCTCCGCAGACTCAAATCCAGTGCAGTGTTGTAGTAATCTGAAATCAGCTCAAGAGTTTATTGTTTCACATAACAAAGTGGCATCATCTTCAAGCACACAATCCAAGGAACAATCATTTGCATCAATTTTGTCAAACATGGAAAACCAAATATAGCTAGGAGACCGATGAAACGGAGAATATTTGCTATCATGGAAAAACAAACAAGAGCAACTTCAAATTGAAAGGGAAGAAGCAGATGCAGATGTCGATATAGTTCATAAGTATGCAGGACAAACATTAGGAACTAGCCCACTTGAATCAAAATCATATTCGGCTGACTTGGATGTAATCAAGGACAATCAGGAGTTACTTGCAAGAGGTCATTTTGATGAGAGTATCGTTCTAGATATGGAAATACATACTGAAAGCCTTGACATCTCTATCATGACCCCTAATATCTTTGAAACAATTCAACCTAAGGATCATTTATCCTTAATCCATCCTGAACCTATGGACTGGGAAAATGAAGGACATATTGCCATTGACACCTTTCCAAATGACCAGGTGATATCTATATATCTTAATGAAATCAAACCCGCAACAACTCTCACCAAGAATTTCAGCAACACATCTTCCAGTCAAGTGGGTGCCAAATCTCCTAGTCGCAAAAATAAAAATAAAGAAAACAATATTAGGTCTAATGCTGAAAACCATTTCTTCGCAACATTAGATCAGGAAAAAGTAAAAAGAAAGGACGCATCTAACGGTGAAAACCTCCTCGAGGTGTTGGAAGATGGGAGATTTGACACTTTATCTGAATTCTATCAAGAAAGGTCATCCATTTTGATCGAACTAGTAGAGGCAGTTATCATTGGCACAACTGATCTATATCCAAAAACTTCTCTATCAGAACTAGCAAGGCAAAAATATTTGGAACCCTTCAAAAGATGGCAAATCAATTTCACCTAGTCATATGCAAACATTCCAAGGTTTGATCCATATCTTACAATACATCACCTGAATATCAGTCCCTAAGCAGGCATCAATAATAGAACACAACATGGATCAGGAGCAGGTATTCTATTCATCACACCACAAGGTCATACAATCCCAAAAGCATACAAATTAAGCTTTCCATGCACCAACAACACAACAGAGTATGAAGCTTTCGTTACAGGTATCAAAACGGCTATAGAATGGAACATTACACAACTTAAGTCTTTGGAGACTCTCAGCTCATCATTAATCAAATCAATGACGATTATCAAACAAAGGATGACAAGTTGATGCCTTATAAAAAGATGGGTGATTATATCAAGAAATACTTTGTAGAAATAACTTTTCAGTAGATTCCAAGGAATGACAACAAAGCAGCAGATGGCATGGCTACACTTGCTTCTCTCCTTCAGACACAGGAAAATCAACAGTGTCATGAATTCCTAGTAGAAGAGTTGTTTTATCCTGCTCATAATTGTCCTGATTCCCAAAATATTTGTCAACTTGTTGGGCATGATTCCTCCCATTACGGCCAAACTTACACATACCTGAAAGATAATATCCTCCCTCTTGACTTATCAAAAAATCAAAAGAGAAACTTTATTCTCCAATCCTCCCATTATACTCTTGTCGCGGATACCTTGTTTAAATGAGGTCTAGATGGTACTCTTTTAAGATGTCTCGAACAAGAAGAATTTGAGAAGGCCTTACATGAAGTCCACAACGACATTTGTGGCACTCATTCAAGTGGTCTTACTCTTTTGAAAAAAACTCATACGCTTGGGCTATTATTGGCCAACTATGGAACGAGATTCTTTTCAGATAGCTAGAACATGCAAACAATGTCAGATCCATGGGAATTTGATTCATGCACCAACACAAGAACTTCATGCTTTGGCAACATCTTGGCCTTTCTATCAATGGGGTCTTGATCTAGTAGGAAAGATAAATCGTTCTTCATCCAATGGTCACAAATTCATCCTTGTAGCTACAAAATATTTCACAAAATGGATTGAGGTGGTACCTCTCACAAATATCACAGGAAAACAAATTGTTGCATTTATCTTGAACTACATCATCTGTCGCTATGGAATACCCATGACCATTACCATTGACAATGGGCGACCTTTCAAGAATCAGGATGTACAAGAGCTATGTGAGAAATTCAAGCCACACCCTACTATCCACAAGGGAATGGACAAGCAGAAGCATCAAACATAAACTATTTTGAATATCCTCAAAAAGATAGTGAATGATGCTGGAAGAGATTGACATATTCAATTGAACCCTACTCTATGGGCCTACCGTACTAGTATCTGCACACCAACAGGTGCCACACCTTTCTCTCTTGTTTATGGATCAAAAGCAAAACTGCCAATAGAAGTAGCGATACCTTCTCTACGAGTATCATTAAAAGGTATTATTCCAGATGAAGATAATGAGTATCTAGATTGCAGGAGTTAGAATTGATTTATGAACGAAGACAAAATGCCTTTGATCATTTAAAGGTATATCAGCAAAGAATGTATCGAAGTTATAATCACAGGGTCAAACCACGAATCTTTCAAGTTGGGGAACTAGTACTAAAGGAAAATCCATGCAACCAGGCAGATTGCGAAAAGAAAGGAAAGTTTGAACCAAACTGGTTAGGTCCATTTGTGATCACAATAGTATTTGGGTCAGGAGCATATCAGCTATCAACACAGGACGAAGATCAGCTCGAAGAACCCATCAATAGCATGCATCTGAAGAAATTTTATGTCTGAAAAGCAAAAAATCCAAAAAAAAGAAAGTGAAAAAGCAAGAAAAATCCCAAAACAGTGAAAAAACAGAAAATCCAAAAAAAAAATCAAATATAAGAAAAAGTGCAATAAAAGCAGATGGTGAAAACCTCGCAAATAGGCGCTATCTGTCTGCTAGCTCTTCCATCTATTAGTTCATGCATCCTTCCGCTTGCATTCATTTGGCACTGTTCATATGCATAATAAAGCCTTTGTACATATACAGGCATCCCGGTTAGCTTCTTGCCATGGTTTGGATCATTGGGTATATCATAATGAATTTGTTTATAAGCTTGGGGCAAAATCCTACAACTAGCTGCGGGCAAAATTTTTGATCATTTTGAGCTTAATCAAACGGGTAGAACAACAGTTAGACAACTCTTATCAAGCAAAAACTGAGACATACCCAACATTGAACACAAGATCAAATTATCAACCATCAAACTATCACAAAGTCAGTCTAAGCACATGGATGATATCTTTTGGATAATGAATTTAGCATGATTGTTCAACTTTTCTATCTTGATTTTTGCTATCATGGTTTCTGAGTGACTCCAGGATGTCTTTGACAAGAGAAACAAGGAAGGAACATGATATTTTTCTTGTTTGCTGTCTGTAGATTAATCATTAATATGTGCAAATTTGTCTCAGGACATGATCATCAGAGTATCATCAAAGACATTTCTGATTAGCATATTGAAATGATTAATACTGCCTGTTTTATGCAAGCAACATTTAGGTCATCTCGGTTCAATTATACCTCGATGCTTGTGCTAACTTGCCATATCAAAATCTAGGAAAGTCATGCTCAGGTCATCATGGTTTAATTATACCATCGATGTTTGCACTTACTTCCCACATTTTAAAAAGCTCAATGATAACAAAACGCAATAACCCAGTGACTGATCCGATCGTCGCATTGCATTTCATTTGCACTTAGCTTGCATTTCATTCTTGCATGGGATCCCACATGCTCATTTTATCCAAGGTTAAACCTATCGCAGGAATCATCAAGGTATCATCATAAGTGTATACACAATCAAACTGATGACTCATCTCTATCCAGATATTATCGACTTAGCAAAAATCTTATATTACTCCGCCCTCAACAAAACCAACATCAGCATATCTAAATCTTCCTGCAACTTGATATCAACAAACTGTTAGTTCTTTACCCAATCAACCTTATCAATTATATTAATCAATCGCATCTGAATCGATCCTATCATGTCTTATACAGGATGTATCTTTCCTAAAACCAGACGTTCAGATCATGTCTTATACAGGATATATCGTTCCTGAAACCAAAGGCTTTGATCATCTTTGTCTTATACAGGAGGTGTCATTCTTGAAACTAGATTGAATCTCGATCTTATCAATCTAATCGATCAAGCTTTATCAATAATCAAAAACCACATCGCCATGATCGTAGAACTCACATTTTCATCAACCACAGTTGCAGACATCAAATCATTTCTAATCGAGATATCAATTTCACAAAAATCCAAACACTCCAAAGGTCGGTTATCTCAATTGATCTCCCGAGGGAGCATCATCGTATCAGAATTTATCAATCAATAGCTAGAGCATCCTATCGAACCAATATCATCATCAAAATGAGATTATTCTTTGAATCAACGTGTCATCACAACTCGCTTCAAAGAGGGGCAAATGTATACACCTAAAAATGGTCTGAAGATAATTAATTAAATAAGCAATTATTTAATTAATCCCCCTTCCTAATTTAATTGGATTCATTAAACAATTTGATTAAATTCCCCCTTTCATCTACTTATTAATAAATCTAAGGATTTATTTAATAGGTTCATTTCAATAGTCCCCTTTGATTAATTAATTCAAATTAATTAATCCTCCCTCCACTTAAATCAATTCTTCTAATCTTCTAATTAATTAAAACAAATCAATTTATGAGTTGTTGAGAATTAATTAGTCTTTTCCTATTATTTGAATTTTTAAATTCAAATTACCCACATGCTTCCTAACGTCTAACCACCTAACCTAACCATCCCTCTAACCGAACCTATTCCACCTAACCTTGGGTTTGCCTAACCCTATCCTATCTTGCACATCCTAACCTCCTATGGTGTGGATATTTTCTTCTTGAGACACATGGTACTTTGGCCACATCTCTCCTCTCTTGGATACTTTCCCTTTATGAGCAAAGCTCCTTGACACTTGTCACCACAGAGATGACAAGTGTCTCTTCCTCCAACCTCTTCTTCAACCTCCTCCAATTTCACCCTTGATATCTTCAGACTCAATCTTGACCGGTGATTTCTGCCACCTCACCCCTAGCCTTGGAAATCCTATAAATATCCCCCATTTTGGATCATTAAGGATCCCATCTCATTTTCATCTTATGCATTGTTACTATAGGCATATCCATTCTAGCATATCATTTGAGCATTGTTACTATAGGCAATTGCATCATAGATCTAGTTTAATTTGATCATTTTCTAGCATAATTGTTGAATCATGTAGCTTAATCAATCTATTTTCTAGCTTAATTGCATCATCATCATCATAGCTTAATCATGCACATCATTAGCTTAATTAGTCTCTTGGATCAATCTAGCATAATCAATCTCATCTTTGCATATCATTATCATTTCAAATCCTCCATCTAGGTGTAGTCAAGTCACTGGGATTGCTTATCCAGATCTGAGAGCAAATCTATACTCGCATCTCTTAGGAGGCAATAGGTCGCTTTGTCATGGTTCATCTTTGTTTTCTTATTATTTGCTAACCATGCTTGTAATGATCTATTGTGTTTTGTGTTGCAGCTGTAGGTATCGCACTTCACAGAGCATGACAAGTATTATTGATTTCTTTGAGAATATTACCTGAATTCCTCATGTCCTCAAGAGCACCCATCACCTCCTCCCCTATGAAGGGCCAACACTTCTGAAAAAAACTAGTCAGAAAGCCATCCAGGTCGAGGGATTTATCTGGATTCGTCTGCATTAGAGCTGCTTCTACTTCTGATAAAGAGAATTTTGCAGTCAGACTATAAGTTTGTTCCTTACTTAGTAATTTGGGTATGAATTTTAGAAACTTGTCTTGGTCTAAGCGATGAGCACTCAAATCTATGTTGAGAATGTTGGAAAAAAAATCTACTACCTCCCTGGAGATGAACTTAGGATCTACCACCTCAAAGTCATTACTAACCTTAATCTTAGAGATTTAGTTAATGACTCTCCTAAGTTTGACACTATTGTGAAATAATTTAGTGTTCTTATCTCCCTCATCCAGCCACGTTTATCTGGATTTTTGTTTCCATAAGACCTCCTCTTTTGCAAGAATATTTTCTTGTTCAAGAAGGAGTTTCTTTTCTCTGAGAAACAAAGCTTCATCCATCCCTTTCAACATGACACCTTCGTTTACTTCCACTAACTTTGCTTCCACTTGAGCCTTCTTGTCAAATATATTACCAAAGTGTTCCCTATTCCACAGTATGAGCTTCTTCTTTATAATCTTAAGCTTATCGACTACCTTAAAGATCCCGAACCCAGAGAGCTCTGCCTCCTTCCACCATTCATCTAAAAGCCTAAGAATATTATTATCTCTCAACCACATCTGTTCGAATTTGAAAGGACATCTTCTTGGTCCTAAATCCACAAGAATGTTAAGTTGAATCGGAAAATGATCCAAGCCTGAGAAGGGTAAGATTGAGGCTTCCAAGGTATACGAAAAGTTGATGAGATTGCCTGATACAAAGAACCTACCTAATTTTTCTGCGATATTACTAAAACCTAACCTTCTATTATTCCAGGTAAAGGCATCCTTAACCATGTTAATCTCTACCAAGCTGCTATGATGGATCCAATCTACAAAGTCTAAAGTAGCTCTAGAGGTTTTGACTTTGCCTCCTCATTTCTCAGATTGATTAATAATAGCATTTAAGTCACCACCTATGATGCAAGTATGTTCCTAGGTACTACTTATGAATTCCTCGATTTCCTTCCAAACCCTTTTTTGTCCTCATTTAGTGTCGGTCCATAAACATTAATAATGAGAAAATCTAGTTTATGTTTAAAACTGAAAACTCTGCCACTGATCCAATTGCCATGAGTTTCTAATAATGAGAACCCAATATTGCAAGGATCCCAAATCATGGCCAGACCTCCAGAGGCTCCAATAGCTGGTACTCTTGTAATATGTCTAAAGCCTAATTGTTTACCAAAAGAGGCTAATTCATCTTTCTCTAGTTTGGTTTCTTGTAATATAACTAAATCAAAACTATAGGTAGATAGACAATGTTTAACAATCCATTGCTTGTTAGGGGCATAAAAACTCCTAACATTTCATGATAATACTTTCATGGTGTTGTGGGAAGGACCTTCCCCTTCCTTGCATGAAACATATCCATAAGTTTAACCTGACCTTCAACTATTCCATCATTAGCTCTCAACTCCGATAGAGATTTCTTGCCTCTCTTCTTACAATGTTTCGCACAATCTGGTGTAACCTTCTCCCCAACCCATTTTTCAATTCCTAATGCTTCAAAAGTTTCTCCATTTTCTTTGTCATTTAACTCCATTATAAGGGCCTCTGTATCCGTGACCTTTGGAGGATTGATAAAATTCATAATCCCTTTCATCAATAACCTTTTTTGTAATTCTAACTCTTTTCTATCTACTATTTCTTCCAATAAATTCTCTAGGATATCCTCAGTAATTGAATCGCATAAATAGTTGATAATGCAATTCACCTCCTCTTCTTTACGAACCAAATCCTCCTCTTGTTCAACCTTTTCCAATTTGTTGGGAGCCTCCAATGATTGGGGGGAACCATTTTCTTCCAAACTACTCCAAACTTTCGCACCAACATCCTGTTCAGGGATAGGATTCGAATCCCCCACATCACCCGCAACCCGACAATCAACGTCAAGATTGATTTCATCCTTATTATCATTAGATAAATTTTTAAATTTTCCCATTCCTACCTCTTCATGGGCACAACAACTCTTCTCCTCCTTTGTGTCATTATCCCTACCCTCCCCATCCATCAAAATAGCCTTATGGGATAGAAAGGGAGAGGATATCACTCCCTTAGCCATGCTTTGATCACCCACAATTTCCCCTTCTTCTACCTCATTAGATTGCCTTGCCGGGGGAAAGCTATCCTTGATCACAAACCCTCCCTTTTCTGTATTGAAACAAATATCTAGCTTAGGGTCTTCCCTAGGGTTTTTTTGAAAGGGTAAAACCCCTAAGATCAGTTTGACTGCTAAATCTAGATCTAAAATCCCTCTATAAATTTCAGGGTAAATTAGGAAAGTTGACTCCCTAGTTCTAATTTCAATAGGGCCGAGTGAATTAAAATTAATGTCCATATTAACTATCAATATACAGTCTGAATACATTCGGCCTTTGTCACTAATCTCTACGAATTTTCTTAAATGATTACCTATTTTCCTAATAATTTCTTTATCAATTAATTCTACTAGTAAATTAGGGATCAAAACCGGTCTATCTACTTTAAATGATTCCAATTTACTTGGATTGAAAGCAGGTTGCCAATCTAAAAATTTAAAACCAAAGCCTTTAAAAATGAGAGATTTACCTGTTAAGAATTCATTCTTATGCTTGGAGTTTCTACAATTAATATAAAGAAATCCCTTAGACTAGATAGAAAATTCTCACTATCTGGTTGAAGGAAGATTTGAACTAATCCGCAATTACCTCTGTTGGGATTCCAAGTCCACACCATCTAGCAAAAACCCCAAATGTTTTGCATGTTTGTTGAATCCTTTCATCCAAACTATCATTGATTTCCAGTACATTTTTCTTTTCTGATTTAGGGTTTGTTTCCAAATTTGACTTCACCTCCATGGGTTTGGAAGGAAGCAGAGATTTGGGTTTCTTACATCCCTCCTCAAATATCCGAGGTCTAGTATTATTAACACCCGATCTCCAACTATCCAAGTTCTCAATTTTTTTTGGCTTGTTCCGAGGAACCGGTTTTGAAAAACTCCCTCAAGCTTCTGAAAATGGGTGAATCAATTGGAAATGGTCGGCCTGAAAGAGCCTTCCAAGTGGATGGTATTCTGTTTACCATTGTGTAAAGCGGAAAAATAGAACCCTAGTCGTTCTCCCCTCCCCAACTCCGAGGAGAGAGAAGGGAGAGTCACTAGGGTTGATGGTTTTCACTTAGGAGGGACTTTACATTCAAAAGAGGGGTTGAAACCCACAAGATCCAATCCCACGCAATGCAAGATCGGATTCTATATGGGTTTCAAGGGTTAAGACATCAAGGATACCCTCTTTTGTAAAGAATGTAGATAGAAAGATTGAACTATGAATGCATAGAAAGTGAGAAAGATTTGCTTATAAACTGAGATAGGGATATGATATGAAGCTGCGGACCTGGAATTAGCAGTAAAATGTCGAGATGGCGCTGTCCTGCAAATTTGAGCAAAAGTTGACGGGACGATGGCGCCCGGCGTGCACACGGTCCTCCGAAAAATCCGCGAAATGAAGGGGGATCTGTTCATCTCTGCACAAGGGTTCCAGATCTTCAATTTCAGCCGCGTACCTGCAACCTACACACAGAAAAGAGAGGACGATTGGGGGGTTAGGGATGAGGGGTTTGCCTTTAGGTTAAACCCCGATTTTGGAATTAACCAAGAAATGAGAAATGCTGTAAATGTAATGTAAAACAAGTACTAATACCTTGTTGTAAGGATGTTTGTATCCTTCTATGCGAAGGTATAGATGTTGTATGTTGTATGTTTGTATGTTGTAGTATGTGATCTCCTCTTCAATGGTTGAATCCTTGTCTTGAATGCAACACTTAGCCTTGAATGGAGACTTAGAATGATCAATTGCTTGAAGGAATGCTTGAATGCTTGAATATCGTTTCCCACTTTTTCCATCCTCCTCAAATGAGAGAGGAAAAGTAGTTTATATACTTGCCAATTAGGGTTACAAGACTGATTTTCCCGACCTTAGGCCGACCAGGAAATATTATTTTCCAAATTGCAAACAAAAAGGCCCGAAGTCCCATAGGAGACCGGGCCCAAAATAGGGCCAGGGACCAGGGCGCTGGGTGCCCTGGTCCTGAAGGACCAGGGCGCTGGGCGCTCTGGTCCCACCTCCCGGGACAGCAGGGTGCAAAGGAGGATCAGGCCAGGGTGCAAGAAAATGCAGTTTTTGGTGTCGTGAGCAAGTTTCGGGGTCTCCATTCAGGTTCAGTGTTGTGTCGCCATCGTGAAGACCCAAATGCGGTCGAAATTGCAAGTGTCGCAATTTTAGGACGCTACATTTAGCCCCCACTTTAGCGGGAGTATAAGCGTACGCCAATACTTCTGGTAAAGTACAAGGAAACAACATTGAAAGACTTTCACCACGTCAAGGAGGCAAGATACACCAAGCCCCCAGTGGACTAAGGATCTTATGACTTCGATTGACAAAGTAAAAGGGAAGATCACGAGGGAGAACCATGACTGTCAGTAGTAAGGTTCCCTCACTATGAGTCATGCAAGAAAGATATCAAAAATTTTCAAGGCAAGGCTAAGTTTGCCAAGAAATTTTTAAGTATCTTGAAAAGATATGAACGGGATGTATGCCCCCCTACGTTAAAGTGATCACACACGCCTCACCGGGGGTGATTGCTTTAAGGTAGTGATACATATAAGAAATGAGAAACGAGCACGTTATCGCAAGGATTTAGCCCCCAAGTGTGAGATAAGCCCAAGGATAATAGACACAAAACACAAAGCACAAGGTGACTTCGCTTTCCTCGGGGTCAGTATGCTGTATGATAATTCATGTATATCATATGTATATATGCATAATTGTTCTTCATTCCCCAATCAAGGAAGGTCACCTAGAAGAAGGGAACACATGTGTCTTTTGAGTCAACATGAGAGAGATCGAGAGATCTCAATGCTTTGCATCGTCCTCAAGTAGACAACACTAAGGACAACAAATAGAAGAATGAGAATAACATATAGAAGAAGTAACAAAAGAGAGGGGGAGAGAATCTGCTATGCTAATGAAACTAGTCTAGCACGTCATCTACCCCCCGATCTTGCTAATCAATGTTTCGGGAAGGTAGGGAACACGCTAGAGGAGGAACATCCAACACAGCAGATGGAGCTATCACAAGATCCAAACAAGGGCTATGTTCATATCCCAAGCCGCGGTGTTCTTGTCTAGGAGCTAGGATAAGTGCTTTAGAAAATTCATTAGATAAATGGTTATCAATATCAACAAGTTCATATTCACTATCAGAATGAACAGGAGTAACATTTTCATCATGAATAACATTTTCATCTATATCATCATCAAGATTTATAAAAATAGGATCTTTAACTCGCACAGGATCAAGACCATCATGCATCTTATGTTTAGGAGATTTCGGCTCAACCGTCGGCTGAGGAGAAAATGGAATAATGCTTGTTGAAGATGTTTTTGGGGATTGCAAAGTTTGAGAAGCAGCTGCCTGAGCTCTAAGACGACGCTTTCGTCGGCGTTCACGTGCAGAACGATTTCGTCTAGTCTTAGTAGGAAGTTGAGAAGATTGAGGAGGAGGAATGTTCTCATCCTTATCGCTTGGGTGTTTAGGTTGTGGTCTCTTAGGTTGAATAATAGGAGAAGAGGAAGGTCTCTTCTCTCTATAAAAGGAAGGAGGAGGAACTGCTCCATATAAGGGAGGAATATTTGGTTTAGGAAGGAGACCAAGTCCATCATGACGAGGAGGGATAGGTCTACTTTTAGGAAGTTTATTAGATATAGGCATAGTCACATCCATAGGAATGGGTTGGGAATCTTCTTGAGGAAAGACATTAGTTTTATCTTTCAAAGGAAGAACTTCCTTCTCAAGAATGATAGGAATGTCAAATTTGGGTGTTCTAGGTTCACTTAGAGATAAGATCATATCTTTTTTCCACTTTTGATAAGATTTGAAAAGATGATCACTTCGCGGAGGAAGGGATTGGAATTGTTTAGGCCAAAAATAATCAATAGGAACGCTAGAAGTTCTTTCAGCTGGTTTAAAGAGACTATGATTGACAGTAACAACTTCACCATTATGGGGAAATTTCAAGCACTTGTGAATAGGAGAAGCAATAGCTTTCATGGAAGATAGCCAAGGATAGCCTAGCTTCACACGAAATTGTTCGGATGATGGAATAATAGCAAAGTCCACATCAAGGGATTTGTTATGGACCTCAATAGGTAATGTAATAGAACCAATTGCAGGAGAAGAAAATGCATCAAATAATTTCACAACCACATTTGTTTCGTCATAGATGACTTGATTCAATTGCAAAGTAAAAAGAAATTCTTCAGTAATAACATTAACCATGCACGAAGGATCAATAAGCACTCCACGGCAAGGTGTATTCTTGACTTTTGCAACTATGTATAAAGGACCATCAGGTGCCCTGATAGTTTCACTAGAATCAAATGTGATGGAAAGTTCTTTAGGGATTTTCTGCTGCTCCACAAAGTTAATCACATTCGGAGTCATAGACACAAGATCATCAGGTGAGACAGAGGAATCAGTAGTATAAATCGCATTAGAGGTATGAGAAGGCAATGGATTAGTAAAAATCTGAAGATTTTGGTTAGGAGGAGCTACAGATGTGTTGGCTTTATCATTCACTCCAGAAACAGAGATAGTATTATTATCAATCAAATCTTGAATTTTCCCCTTTAAAGCAAAACATTTTTCAGTATCATGCCCAGGTTGACGATGAAATTGACAAAAAGATTTGTTATCAAAATAGGGTGAATTAATCTTTGCAGGATCAATTTGCCTTATAGGAGGAAGAGTAAGCACATTTTGTTCCAATAACTTATTCATAATACTATGCAATGATTCATTCAAAGGAGTAAACTTTCTTTCTTTCTTGAAAAACTTAGAAATAGGAGACACACCTGATGCTGCATTCACATTGTTGTTGATGATGTTTTCATTGAATTTAATGGACTCTCTGTTCGGTTTAAACTTCCCAAATGGTTGTTGACTACTATCACCCTTATCACTCGGAGCCATAGGATGTGATTGTTCCATTTGACTCACAGTCAGTTGATAATTGTGAAGAGTTGCGCACAACTGTTGGAAAGAAGTAAACTCAGAAAACAGGAGTTTTTCTCTAATGTCTTTTTGTAAATTAGAAATAAAGATTCTTTGAATATCATTGTCAGGCACTGGAAAGGAAATTTGAGCATACAAATGCTTATATCTACCAATGAAATCAATCACTTTTTCTTTAACACCTTGTTTACAATGCATTAAATCAATCAAAGTAACTTTAGGACTTATATTGTTTTGAAATTGTTGAATGAAAGCATTTGCAAGTTGTTCGAAAGAAGTAATAGAATAGGAAGGCAACGAGCAATACCATTGTAGGGCTTTGTCTCTTAATGTTCTAGTAAACAGTTTTGCAAGCAACCTTTGGTCATAAGCAAAATCAGTACATATTGTTTGAAAGGTCTTAACATGTGTTAGAGGATCACCCTTACCATTATAAAGCTCCAAATGTGGAATTTCAACATGTTTAGGGGGAATAGCTCGAACAATATCAAGAGAAAGTGGACTCTCAACATCAAATGTGGGCACACTAAACTTAGATTGATTCATAGAGGCAATTTGTTGCTGTAAAGAAGAGACAGTTTGTGCAAGATTGTTAATGGTCGCTTCAGTCGAAGAGTTCATATTAGACGTGTTAGATTGTGATGGAGGTGTTATGTTATTGAAAAAAGGTAGAGAGTAAGGTGGTGGGACACTATGATAGTTAGTCATAGGAGATGATTGGACAGGAGGAACACTACAAGGAGGAATGGAAAACGAATTGCCCCCTTGTGTCATGTTCATTTCTGGAGATATAAGAGGAACACTCACTGAAGGAATGAATGAAGAAGTTGGATTGAATGAAGGAAGAGGGTTGATTGAAGAAGAAGGATTGCCCCCATGACTAGTGATCATAGGAGGAATGTCTTGTATTGAAGTAGTCATTATGTTTGATGTAAAAGTAGGTATACTAGCAATAGGAGTCGTCAAAGGAATAGAATGATTGTCTTGAGTAGGAGGTTGTGTATAACCTAAGGTTTCGGCACAACTTTTCATAGGCATCACATTTGAATCCACAATGTGTGCAATACCATGCAAAATATCAATTCCATTCTTATCACTTTGAAGCATACGTTTTAGACCCTCAATTAAAGGAAGAGCTTGACTATCAGGGTATTCTTGAGACATCCATTGTCGAAAATCGTCAAATTGGTTATCCAATTTTGAAAGTTGTTCTACAGAAACCTCATGGAGAGCTTCTTCATCATTAAGAGGATTAGAGGAATTACCCATGTCCTCGTTAAAAAGACCATTCAAATTAGGTTCCATCTCCTCGGTAATTACACCTTGGAAGGACTTAATTCTAAGGCTTCGTCTAACGGGAATAGTGTAAGTAGGGGTTATTGTTGTAAAACTCATGCACTGAAGAAAGAGAGAAGATTTTGAATTTTAGAGGTAGCAAATTTCAGAAAAACTAGCCAATCTTCTAGATTTAAGCTGTTAAATACAATCAGGACAATCTCCCGAAATTTCGGAAAAATGTCCGGGACCGTGGCGCTCGGGGTGCACACGGTCCTCGCAACTTTTTTCGAAATTTGCAGGGATGAAAGTTATGATGATTTTACAGCTAACCTGAAAAAATTGAGTGATTTTACGATCTGTAGATAGGCCAAATTAAAGTTGCAATCTCAAAATTGAACCCTACCAAGATTGTCGAAAAATGCAAAATTTGAATTTTGAAAAAGAGAGGGACACTGAAATTTTGAATTTTATGATTTTAGAGGGAATACCAAAAGCAATGCAAGTTTTGAAATTTGAAGGTTGACTCAATTTCACGCAAAATTCAATTTTGAAAGCGGAAATCAAAGTTGTTGTTATTAAGCACTTAATTTCAAAAGTCACAAATTGCAAAAATTTGAATAAATCACTGAAATTTTGAATGAATGATAACACACTTTTCAGATTTAGGACTGTAAGAAACACAATTTTGACACAAATTTCAATTTCAACAATTTTTGAATGATTAGAAGCCTTAATCCAAGCAATCGCTAGACCAACTTTGACTGTAATTTTGAAGGTGTTAAAATTGATAAAATCAGCCAAAATTCTGGATTTTAGCAGAAAAATACAGTAAGATCTAGCTCCCGAAACTTCAGAAAAAATGTCGGGGATGATGGCGCTCGGGGTGCACACGGTCCTCGCAACTTTTTTCCAAATTTTCAGGGATGAAAGATATTGTGATTTTATTGCGGAATCCAAAGTTACAGCCGATTTGGAGATGTTTTGATCAGTGAAATTGTCGGACAAAGGTTGAATCAAGAGGGTTTCAAAAATTAGGGTTTTGACACTTAACCACTTAATTTTCAAAATTAAAGCACAAATATGAATTGATAATTTGTAATAGAAGGGCAGATCTGAAACAAGCATTAACAATTAAACATTTCACAAGTTTAATTACTTAAAAAGAAAATTTAGGGTTTTTATGCAATTAACCTCTAAAATTTTGCAAAAGATCAAACATGGAAATGTAATCAAAGAATCCAATTTTCAGATCTAACTATGAATAATCAGAAAGGATGTTCACGTCAGGTTCACCAAAATGTAAAGCGGAAAAATCGAACCCTAGTCGTTCTCCCCTCCCCAACTCCGAGGAGAGAGAAGGGAGAGTCACTAGGGTTGATGGTTTTCACTTAGGAGGGACTTTACATTCAAAAGAGGGGTTGAAACCCACAAGATCCAATCCCACGCAATGCAAGATCGGATTCTATATGGGTTTCAAGGGTTAAGACATCAAGGATACCCTCTTTTGTAAAGAATGTAGATAGAAAGATTGAACTATGAATGCATAGAAAGTGAGAAAGATTTTCTTATAAACTGAGATAGGGATATGATATGAAGCTGCGGACCTGGAATTAGCAGTAAAATGTCAAGACGGCGCTATCCTGCAAATTTGAGCAAAAGTTGACGGGATGATGGCACCCGACGTGCACACGGTCCTCCGAAAAATCCGCGAAACGAAGGGGGATCTGTTCGTCTCTGCACAAGGGTTCCAGATCTTCAATTTCAGCTGCGTACCTGCAACCTACACACAGAAAAGAGAGGACGATTGGGGGGTTAGGGATGAGGGGTTTGCCTTTAGGTCAAACCCCGGTTTTGGAATTAACCAAGAAATGAGAAATGCTATAAATGTAATGTAAAACAAGTACTAATACCTTGTTGTAAGGATGTTTGTATCCTTATATGCGAAGATATAGATGTTGTTGTATGTTGTAGTATGTGATCTCCTCTTCAATGGTTGAATCCTTGTCTTGAATGCAACACTTAGCCTTGAATGGAGACTTAGAATGATCAATTGCTTGAAGGAATGCTTGAATGCTTGAATGCTTGAATGCTTGAATATCGTTTCCCACTTTTTCCATCCTCCTCAAATGAGAGAGGAAAAGTAGTTTATATACTTGCCAATTAGGGTTACAAGACTAATTTTCCCGACCTTAGGCCGACCAGGAAATATTATTTTCCAAATTGCAAACAAAAAGGCCCGAAGTCCCATAGGAGACCGGGCCCAAAATAGGGCCAGGGACCAGGGCGCTGGGCGCTCTGGTCCCACCTCCCGGGACAGCAGGGTGCAAAGGAGGATCAGGCCAGGGTGCAAGAAAATGCAGTTTTTGGTGTCGTGAGCAAGTTTCGGGGTCTCCATTCAGGTTCAGTGTTGCGTCGCCATCGTGAAGACCCAAATGCGGTCGAAATTGCAAGTGTCGCAATTTTAGGACGCTACACATTGAAACATCTTCCAGCCCTAGAAAACGGTAAGCCTTTCCTCACTACCCTCTGATATCTCTTGGATTTCACCATCTACCATTCAAATTTCATTTCAGGAAGGGGAGCCTAGTTCCTCAAATTGCAAGCCGGAACCGTATATTTTGTTTGCCCAAAGAACCATTTCTGCCGCTTGATGTCTGGATATTTTCAAGGAAAAATTTGCAGAGCCATTTCTTGTTTTTTCCACTCTTTGACAAATTGATTATTGGACTATAGTGGAAAGACTAATTAAATTAAATTTAATTAATTTTGAGAAGAATAAGGATAACATAATTAAATTAATAAATTATGTAGAAAGGATAAATTAATTAGATATTTAATTTAATTAATTTTAGATGTCTACATTTTGCCCCTCTTTTACACAATGGTGAAATTGGTGGTGGGTAAAAGACAGAAAAGGATGCCCCAGTGTGAAGACATAGGTGGTGTATGCCCCCTCAAGAATTTAACCAAAAAAATTTGAGAAAATTCTCAAAAAGAAGAAAAATAGCGGGAAGGAAAAAATGGAAGGAGAGAAGATGAAACAGGAGAGAGAAAGAAATTGAATTCAGAAGAAGGCAAGAGAAAACGGGGAGAGGGGAAGGAAAAGGGGCCAAGGGGGGGCCTATATAGGCCACACAAGGCCCTAGGAAGGATCATTGCCACACATATACCTTTGGAGAATTGAGACAGGGATGAGCACCTAGGAGAGATGGACCGCATTCCTTCCCACGTGCATTGCGCAAAGAGGGTCAGATTGCACTAGCGGCTGGCTGTGAACAAATCATTGGTACATACCCCAACCTTACTTTGTGATTTTGTAGGTTAGTGTGAATTTTAGCATTTATTAAGGGGGGAAGTAGTCGTGACACAAACGTCAATCCCCATTTCAACATCTGTGCGAGGGTTCAACACCTATGTAGGCACTCCCCACCCACACAGGCGTTCCCTATCTGCATAGACGAAGCATCATCTATGTAGAACAATTTGTAGGGAGGAGAAAGGGGGTGGACTGTAGAACGATGTCTCCATTCTGTAGACCGGTGCACATGGTGCGATTTCGACATCTGCGCGCAAGGCAGAACATTGTCTCTGCCTAGGGGGAAATTTAGAATAGAAAGAAGAAAAGGGCATAGATGGAGGAAAATGCAGGGCACCCAGATGCCCTAGATATGAACAAAGGTTAGTATAGGCTAGAATGGGCCAATGATATGAGTTGATTTGGTGTAGGAGGACCTTCTAGTCATAGAGTCATGGGAGTATTGGCCTCCCACGATGGCCTTGTACTGGCGAATGGATGAAGATGAGTGTGGTTCTAAACATAGTAGGGCTTGGGTTTGTTGGATGATAGCTGGGGATTCAAGAACACACTACGATGATAATTGCATTGGTGGAGCGATGGAGTAGTGAGACCTGCACCTTCCATTTACCGACAGGTGAGGCCAGCATCATCCTCCTCAATGTTTGGTAGATCCTGAAGGTTTCGATCAGAGGAGTGATATCGGAGTATAGATTGGATCACAGGGAGGATTATTTGCGGAGGATATTGGAGTGTGATGACCTACCCATGGACAGGAGGAGGATGCATCTATGAGAGGCGATGTAGAGGTAGAGGATTCCCTGTTTGGCCTTATTCATTTGTGGGTTGATTAGTGGACATATGATGCCTGACTTGAGTGGACACGATTTTTCTATTGGGTGGAGCAGGTGTCTGTACTATATGTGGGAGGATGGGGTGGAGTACGCATGGGGAGTGGCGATGTTGGGACAACTCTATCATGATAGCCATATGTGTGTATACCGAGGTTATAAGAACCTCGAGACCGATGTTACATTATTACACATTTGGGCATGAGAGCATATCGCCATCACACGACCATTAGGGATACAAGATCACAAGCCACACTACCCTTGAGTGGATAGGTACATAGGTTTATTGTATTATACTTGGGTCAAGTCCATATGGTTCTAGAGGAGGATCATGGACGAGATTATGGTATTCACATGGTGGTCATTTAGAGAGTGTGAGCATTGGAGGCACGATTGGAAGTTGGCATGGGTACAGAGCAAGTGTTGGCTCTTTGGGCAGACCATTCACGTCATTGATCCGTATCTGCCTCATAGGGTCATGAGACAGTTTTGTGTGATCCAGTATATTGTCGGTCATGAGCACACACATCCTCGGATTACCAGGGAGAGCGCCACACGGGGAGATGTTGTGGGTTCATTTTCAGTATGACTGAGCTGGACAAGGGTTACCATAGTGTCATGGGATGACAGACTGTAGGTGGGATACGACCCGGGGTGCACAGGAGCCTATGCCGCCTGGTGGGATGCACACTGACCAATTTGATTGACCATTCCAAGGGTGTTAGAGCAGGATGAGTTGGATCCCTCAGTGGATGAGATCGTTGGTGGGGAGGGAGATGGACCAGGGGAGGGAGAGGCTATCAGAGTAGCGAGGGGATAGGGACAAATACCTCAGGGAGGACAGAGGAGGAGGGGAGGTCAAAGGAGGAGGAGAGGGCAACAAGGACCATAGGTAGAGGTGCCCCTATAGGTTTAGGTACTTGTAAGATAGATTACATGACCTCCACGAGATTAAGGAGTAGGAAGGGGGGCTGAGCCAATGGATATACTATCTGGAGAGGGAGGACAGGAGGGAGGGGAGGCAACAACAACAAGATAGGTACTGCAAGTCATTTTGGAGTGGGACAAAGAGAGGGCTAGGGCACAGAGCCTGGAGGATGAGCTAGCCACTAAGCAACAAAGGGTGGATCAGGAGAGGGCCCGGGCAAACAACTTACAGCAGGAGGTAGGTCGGCTGAGAGCATAGGGAGACTCACTGAGATAGGATATGGAGTTAGCCATCTTAGAGAGAGACATCGTCAAGATTGAGGCGGATGAGGTTGAGAGGATGCTGGAGGAGGCTAGGAGTGGTGGGTCCATAGAGCAGCTACAGGAGGAGATGAAGAGGATGAATGACAAGCTTGAGATCTTCCAAGCCAGGTTGAGCAGATCAGAGGCGCAAGCAGTTAGATTGCGAGGGGAGAGGGATGTAGCTTGATGAGCACTGGACCCAGGGCAGTAGATGACATTGTTTACATGGGCCCTAGATGCATGGAGGGCGATAAAGAGAGCCCTACGAGAGATCCAGTATTACCAGAGCCTCTACAAGAGATCAGTGCCACAGGATCAATGGGCTCCCTCCTTTAGCGAGCACGCGAGCATGCACAATCGAGACATACCAAGGTGCAAACTCGGATATCAAGAGAGTTTGTGGGTATGAGAGCACCCCGCCCACCACTTGTAGGGCCCTTAGGAGCATAGGAGACAGGGAGAGTGCAAGCTAGCACTCCATTATGTGTATTTGTGATATTTTGACCCTTGGGGGATATCATTGTATAACAGTTGGACACAATGATTTTTTTCAGATATCTATATGAGGTGAGATGCAATTTGGTCTTTATTATGGACTTTTTTGGACTTATTTATTTATATGTGATGGATGATGACTATGACTTACGATTATTGTGATGTATATGATTTGAGATGATTGTGATGCAAGATGGATGGATACAATATGTACGCATATATATTCTATATGATTCTCCTAACATGCTTGTGGATGTAGGATGTATGTATGCAATTGATCTGATGTGTACTTATGTGATATGTGATGTTCATCTATCATGTTGTGATTATGTTTATTCTATAATGGATATTTATGATGTGGTGACTATGTAGTATAGGTGCTTATTTATGAGGTATGCAATGCCAATGGATGTTCTTATTCGTCGGTCCTATATGATTTGATGGATGCACTGTGATTTATTTTATATGTAATGTAATGCAATGCACCCAAATGAAATGAATTGCAATGGATGTTTGTAATTGAAAAATTTGAATGCAAAAATGAATGTATTTATATAATCGTGATAAAATGCACCTAGGATGAAAAAATGTAATAATAATGTAATACCAAATGTCAATGAAAATGAACCTATAATGATAATAATGCTTAATGATAAGAATGAAATATTTTTGAATAAGGGAAAATAGGTTTTGATGGGCCCCTTAAACCCATTACAGCCAAAAGATCAAAAGATAAATATTAAAGTGCAGTAACATGCAAAAGACAACACCTAAGAAAAGGACAGATGACGAGCGAAAATGCCAGCAAATAAGAGACAACTAATCAAAAACAAAAAGGACCGACAAAAAGAGCCCAGATTTAGGTTAAGTTATGAAGCATTTCAGCAGCTTCTAGCTCTAGGTGTTCCATATTATCAGCCGCCCGCTTGATTTCCTCAATTTCCTTGCTATGGATTTGCATCTTTCTGGTGGTCGCCCGCATTCTTCTCCCAATCCCAGTCTCCTTATCCTCAGGGGTATCTTCCTTCACTTCAATGATGCCCGCTAAAGCCTTATCCCCATGGTCATTCTCAAGCTTAATGATAAGATCCTTCATACTAGTCGAGGCAGCCTTAAGAATCTTATGACTTTTCTCACCAATATTTTTGACCGTGTTCTCAACTCCATCAAGTCTTTTTTCAGTGGCCCCTACTCTGTTCTCCAGGCTAAGAAAGCTATTCTAATTAGCATTGATGATCTCCTCTTCATTACTAATAGCTTTGGTAAGCTCACTGAGATAATCAGGGAGGGAATTGAATTTACTCGAGCCTAAAGCTTATAAAGTCTCAATTTGTCCTACTTCCTGGGCTTGCTTGGTTTGAATGCTAGTAATTTCCTTTTGCATCCAGAGGAGCACCTTTTTGAAGCTATCCATGTCATTATTGATACAGAGGTCAATATCTAGGTGATGCTCTTCTTGGGTCTTGTCACCAGTAGTCTCAAGATTCACTTCAAGTCCCACCTCCCTGACATCAGAGCTCTGAGCTTCTTTCATGACAGTATCCTCCCCCATCAGGCCCTTATCCTTAGAGTTAGTCGTGAGAGGTGACCAAATTCTTGGTTCCCACATCCTTAGTTTTAGGAGTCTTCATTTTTTGCTTCTGTCTCAGGAGGATTTGGACCTCCTCTCTTTCAGTATCCATGTCGTTATTAGTCTCATTATCCTCATCATACCAGCTATCCTCATCCTCCCCTCTCTACTTCTTTTTGGCCGACCCTTTATTCTGTTTCCCATGCTCTATTTTTCTTTTTTTCTTGCTCGACCTAGCAATTTGGGGGTTGTGCTTTGTCTCAGCTTCCGTGTCATAGCCTTTTCCTTCATCATCATCAGAGTCGTCAAGATCCTCTTCCGACTCAAAAACCTCAACTATATTCAGATGGATGGTAGTATTCTTGATGTGATTATACAGAATCACCATCAAACCTTCATGCATTGCTGGGTTGATATTAGGGTTGGATATTGCATCCTTGATCCCAGAATTAAGGGCACATAAAAGATAATATGAAATAAAAAATCTATCTTTATACCTAAAGTGATTTAGTAAGACAAAATGGTAGTTGTAAACCCTAGTATATCTACCATCGAGAGTGATAAATTCCATTATAGAAAGAAAAACCCTTTGCCAAATTAACTTAATTACCTTTGGCGAGAAGTAGGTATGGCTTCCCTTCACCAGTCTGGCTTTCTCCTCCTCATCCTTTGGAAATTTCTTCACGGCAGCATCTGAAATATTTTTGTCCCTGTAGAACTTGATGTTGTCCATTGGAAGACCCGTTGCCTCAACGATCACAACTTCAGTCACCTTGACCTTCCTGTTACCTATGGTTAATGTGCCTTATTTCCATCCCTTCTTGAATATTCTCATAATTTTGGTTCGTTTCTCCTACATGTGCTCCATGAATTCAGTCATCTTGGCAGCTTGAAGTACCTCCCAGACCTGCAGATGGTTCCTCCATTTATCAATGGTGGTAGCCTTTGTTCTCTTGCGTTTTCTACCCATAATGTTATTGATATCTATCGTCTGTAATTTCTAGCAAATACCTTTCTTCGCAATAAAATTCATGTGAGAAACCACTAGAATTTTGTGGGAGTTTCTAATACTTCTGCTCGAGAGGGAGAAAAACACCCATAAAGCATGCAAAGTGATCCTGCAATAATTATTGTACCTCCTTCTCGGTTGCATACAAAACCAGCTCTTGTTGCCACGACCTCTCCTAACGCCTTGGGAAATGATTTCAAATTTGGCCTTGCTTTCCATGGAATCTTTCATAAGTTAAGATATCATGTGCTGCAGAAGGGAGCTCTCCTTCGCAATTCCAGGTCATAATTTGCTCGCTCCGTACTGCCTCATTGACAGCCCAGTCAACACACCTGTTGGCCTTTCTGTAAACATGGGAAATGTGGCATTTTTTAAACCCCTGAAGCAACTCCCTAGTGGAATCAATGATGTTTTTAATCATCCATGAGGGTTGGTGTTTACCTAGGAGGCAATTAATAATGTTTTTAGAGTCACCTTCTAACCATAACATGTTGACCCCCAAATTATAGGCTAATTTAATTGATTGGAGGACACCCATAGCTTCTGCCAGATGATTGGTCTGAATTCCCAAGGGATAGACAACCACCCCAGTACAAAAGCCTGCACCATTACGGATAACACCACTGCAACCAACAGGTCTAGGGTTCCCTTTCGCTGCACCATCAAAGTTGGCCTTAAACCAATCATTAGGGGGAAAGACCAACAACTCATACTTCTATTGATGTGGTTGATGTTGTGGCCCATATAGGCTGGGATATTCCAGCACTTGAGACCATCAAAATCTTCCTTATTATTACAACAATACACCCCCCTGGCCATCACATTCTCGACACAATTATTTTTTATCTTGGCCCACACCATTTTAGAGGTGTTAATATCATTCCTCTCTTTCCATATCACCCAAAGGATATCCCCCAAAGGATATGGGCAAATGAAAACTTCCATAGATTTCTTAGGGTGAGGTTATTGGTAGAATATTGCTAGCTTTTGAAACAATCCTGAATCTCCTCAGGGAAGACCCAATTTAACCCCAAAATTTGAAAAAACATCCCCCAAATAGGAAGAACAAAAGGACAGTGTATAAAAATATGGTTCACAAATTCCTCATTATTAAGACAAAGATAGCATCTATTAGGCATACAAAAGCCCCTCTTTCTAAAATTATCAGTAGTTAGAATCTTATTTTTCAAAAGGATCCACAAAAAGATTGATTTTAGGAATCAAAATTGGATACCAAGCCTTAGCCCAACGAGGAGTAGGGTCTTGGGATTGAGCCAACAAAAGGACATCATAAGAGACCGAATAAGTCCCTGAAGATGTCCCTCTCCACACCATGTGGTCTTCTCTTCCACTATTTAAGATAACATGGTTGATCATCAAGTTTACCTGCTTAAGTTTGGGATCAATAGAGCTGAGGTCCACCCACTTTTGATCTTTCCAATAATCAACCACTTTAGCACCGAGCTTATCCTGACAATTCTGGATGAGCATCTGAGAGGCATTCTTAATAAGAGGGGCTCCACCAATCTAAGCATCGTCCCAAAAGTCCACTTTCCTACCATCACATATAGCCTAGACATTGCCTAAACTAGCAATACCTTTAGCTTGGATAACACCATTCCAAATGAAAGAGCCACTAGGTATCTGATCAGAGACCAGGAAATCTTCTATGGTGGGAACCTCCCGTAAGTACTTAGCCTTCCAGATATCATTCCATTCTCCTTTTCCCTGATAATTTCTACAGATTTGTTTGGCAAGAAGAGTTTTGTTCAAGGTTATGGTATTACTTAAGCCCAGACCCCCCTTCTTTTTGGGTTTACACACATTATCCCAGGCTATGAGAGCCATTCTCTTCTTCTCCTCAACCCCAGACCAAAGGAAGGATTTTTGAATTTTCTCAATAGCCTCAACAAATTTACCAGGGATTTTGAAGAGGCTTAAAGCATACACCGGAAGACTTTGGAGAGAAGATTTTAAAAGTTGGATTTTTCCTGCTTGACTAAGAAGGGTATCTTTCCACCCAACCAACTTTCTACTGAATCCATCCACAAGACTATTCCAAAATAGCTCCGACGGTTTCAACCCAAAGGGAGACCAAGATAGATAGAAAAAGGCTTACCAATTTGGCATTCAAGGATCCGGGCCATCCTCATATGTCTTTCCTTCGAGGTGTTGAAGAAGAAAATGGAGTTTTCTCCCAATTGATAGTTTGACCCGAGGGTGAACTATAAGTGTTGAGAAGGTTCTTCAAATTGGACACTTCTTTGATAGTATATGTACCCAATACGATGGTATCATCAACAAATTATTGATAGGTACATGCTCTAAAACAAGAAGAGGGTGAGATACCACAAAGAATCCTAAGAGAAATAGATTTGCTAATAAATATACCCAGACATTCAGCCAAAATGATGAAGAGAATAGGGGATATGGGACCCCCCTGCTTGATGCCCCTAGAAGTTTTGAAGAAGGGGGAAGGCACTCCATTAACAATAATATAAAAAGAAGGGGTCGAGATAAGTTGATCAATCATCTGAATAAACCTAGCACCAAAGTCGAAAGCACCAAGCACCTTACCCTAGAATCTCCAGTCCACATGGTCATAGGCTTTTGACAGATCCAGTTTCATAAGAAATCCTTGCTTTTTCGAATCCACTAGCGAGTGAATGTTTTTATGGATAGCAATGATAGAGTCAAGGATTTGTCTACTGGGAACGAATCCACTCTGTTGGGGCGAAATGATCAAAGGAAGAATCCTTAGCAGTCTGCTTGTCACCACCTTAGAGATGATTTTATAGATTGAGTTGCATAAGCTTATCGGTTAGAACTTATCCATAGAGTTAGCCTCGGGCATTTGGGGATCAGAACCAAGAAAGTAGCATTGAGTTCCTTTAAGATAATTCTAGCCCCAAAGAACTCCTATAAACCTTTAACCACATCAAATTTGAGGATGTCCCAAAAGGTTTGAAAGAAGAACAACAAAAATCCATCTGGGCCTGGGGCTTTATTCCCATCAAAAGAAAAAACCACTTTTTTAACTTCCTCCTCAGAAGGGATGGCCACCAAGGCCTTTTTCTAAACCTCATTAATGGATGAAGGAATGTTCTCAAGGAGGGCACTCTGGGAGTGACCATCCAGACCAGAATCCGCCGATAGAAGTGAGGTGAAAAATTTCCTGGCTTCCTTCCCATCTCATCATCCTTCCTCATTTCAGTTCCCCCAATTCTCAGCTTAGAGATTCTATTAGCAACCTTGTGTTTCATTGTGGTCATATGTGTTAGCGTCCCCTCAATTTTCCATTAAAAATTCAAGTTTGCGGGTTGCCTTTTGGTGTTTCTTCCTTTCGGTCTTTGTATCTCTTCGCTTTGAACCTAAGTCATTGAACCTTTAAATAGTTCAAAGGTTCAAGGTTCAAAGCGCATCAGGTAATGTCCTTAGCGGTTTTGTCTTAATTAAAAACAAGCGCATTGTTGTAATGTGTTTTGAACTTTCAACCTGTGAACCTTTTTGGTTCAAGGTTCAAAAGTTTCCTTTGCGTGAGTCGCGACTGTGTAATGTTATTTAATGAGCAAGCGTAAATGTGTTTAATTCGGTATTGAACTTGAACTTTGAACCATTTGTATTTTGGTTGAATGGTTCAAAATTCAAAGTCCTTTCACTTGTTTGTTGTGGTTATTGCTCATTCCAGGTATTGTTTCGAGCCGCTAGTTTGAAAGTTTTTTATTGTTCTCTCTGAATGAACTTGAACCATTGAACTCCTTGCGAGTTGGTTCAAGGTTCAAAAGGTTCACTCCAAGTTGACTCTAAAGATTTTAATAACATTGGAGGTAGCGCAACAAAAAGGAATATTCCTGGCATCTCATAGTTGTTTAAAATTCTTAATTTGGAAAGAAATCACGAGGACATTAACTATTTGTGCGAAGGTGATGGGCAATTAAGAAAGTGTCAGGTTTTCAATCATATCACTGTTACTTCACACATTTGAATGAATCATTGTGAAGCGTGTGTAGATTTTTCTCAGTTTTTTCTTGTTTGTTCAAAAAGACATGTGAATTCTTAAACAAAATTGTAAAGGTTGTAGTTGTTATAACTAAGTGAATCGGAGACGCCAAAAGGTAATTTCAGCTCCACTTTCCTGAGAGGGTTTCACAGATTCATGGTTGTAATAGGAGAGTTCAGACAATTTCCCTATGCTGTATTTCTGTAGTTCAGAAGGTTTGTTAGTGTAGAAGAATTCTTTGGTTTGTTGGAATAGAATTTTATCTTGCTTTAAGATTGTTTGGTAGAAGTATAAGTATTCAGAAACTTGGTTGGACATCATGCTTGGTGAGCATACTTCCAGAATTAGATGATACTTCTTTAGCTCATGCCGACCTAGGGAATTTCTTAGAAAGAGCCAGAAACCCTAAAGCTGGTTCAATAATGGAGAGAATAGTAAGAAGTGGTCTGGTTGAAGCTGTCACATTTCCAATTGCTGCCCCATGCCCAGATTTGGTAATAGCATGTATGAATACATACGATGCTGAAAACAGGTACATAAGAACAAGAAGGTGAGCCAACTCCAATAAACACCCTAACTATTGTTGATTCCCCGAGTTCTCAGACAACTCCTCCATCTAAAGAAACTTCAAGCACTCCATGATGGTTAGGGGCTTCCATTGGGAAGAAACACAGTTTTGTCCCAATCATAATCCCCATGGAAGATATGGTGAGCAAGTGCCTCAGAAGAGTGTCTAAGTCAAAGAAACTCAAAACACAGACAATGGTGGAGGTAGACGAGGCTACAGGTCATCGGACAACTGAAATAACTAAACTCATCCCAGGTAGAGATTCAGAGAAAGCTACTGAAGATGACTTCATTGTGGAGAAAATTAATTTGGGAGTTGCTTCACAGGCGGTTGATGTCAAGCACTTGGAATCCTCCACAAAGAGGATGATTTCAAGATCTTGGAAAGATGAAAAGGATAAAAAGGAGTTGAAACAGATTAGCACCCAAATGACAGAATACATTAATTCCATACACCATCCAAGTCCTCAACCCCTGTCACAAATGACACTATACTTTGATCCCAAATCTTTGGTGAACCAAAAGATGTTAGATCAGGTTCAGAGGAACATAATGGTGGCAAAGATGTTCAATGAATGGCTTGATCTCATAATACAATAGGGTTCAGATTATATTGTCAGTTTGGTGAAAGTGTAGGAAGATGCTGTAACCGTAAGTAAGGAGTTTGAACTAGAAGTTGTTGCCTGGGAAAAGGAAAGGACTAAATGGGTGGCAGTACTTGCACAAATGAACGATGTGCAGAAATTAGCTGAGAATCCTGTGGAGAGTTTGGATGGCAACGTGCTTTATGTGTTGAGGAAAATGTAGAGTGGCAAAATTAAATCATCAAACAAGGCCATGAGGAATCTACAAGGTTGCTTATAGGGTCGGTAGATCTGATTGACACAATGCAAAAAGATCTTAAGTGTATCGACATTCAACTCATGAAGGAAGATGCTCAAACAATTGAAACTGTTATAGACATGGCAAAGATCTTTAACAAAAGAATATAGTTCATCAGGGAAACAAAGTCCTTGACTACAAATGATTTCTCAAAGGTGGCTAGAATAGAGTCAATGCTCATAGTTTTCTCTGATCATTTGAAGGCACATAAAGCTAGGGTGTTGCAGGTAAACATGGATAAGGAGGTTTGGAAGCAACACATCTTACATATTGGACTCCTGTATTTTCAAGTCATCTTGAATTTCTTAGCAACACATCTGAAGTGGCATAACATGCACAGTTCCACAACAAAGTAGGATAAATCAACGACCTCCTCTGCCATGATGGAGTCCTGATCAGATAATGGATGAGTTGTCAGCCAATCTGCAGCCGTTGTTTATTTAGTTTCATTTGTTTTCAAGTAAATGGTTTCTTTAACTCTAGGTTAGAGTTAAAAGTTTTAGTTATGATGTAACAAACTATTGGCTGGGGGCTATTTATGTAAGTAAGTAAGTTTAAGTGAGGGTTCGAAAAACTTTGTTTTGGAGGAACATATTTGATTTCCTTGAATTGCTCAGAACCGATGTTTCTGGTACTTGAATGAAAATGCTATTTTGATACAATCTTTTAAAATATATGTGTTTGAAGGATTAGTAATCTCTGTTGGGATATATGCTGATGCATAAAATATATCATTTCATTTACCAGTTCTTTCTGTGTTTATGGATTCATTGATTTTCATCGTTTATAAGTAATTTTCATTTTTGTTTGAATGACACTGATCCCCCTTGTCCTGTGAGGAATGAGTGAGAATCGATCTGTATTTATACTGTATTGATTTTACTTTAATTCAAGTTTACTGAATGAACATATGTGGAAGTAGAAGTCTGTGAGCTCTACACTTGAAAAATAGATCTTTGTAGCATTCTTTTGTGTTGATGAATGAATGCATACGCCTTTTGCTCTTTTTGGTGAAAAGTGTATCCATTTATTAATTGACTGCATAAAAATTCATTGTATATCTCACGAGGAGCTGCCCTCTAATGCAGAGGATGAACCTTAATTCTGTTCACCCAACCGTTGGTTCATTTGTTCCTTTCATAAAGGGTTTACATGAGTCAATATTGTAATATACATATATAAATTAAAGAAAGGACAAATTTGTTAACCAACATATTTTTGGCGACTCTGTTGGGGAGTCGAATCACAAGACTGGTTGCCTAGTTATAAGGTATCAAGAATTGGATGGCCAATTTTTAAGAATCTTTTTGGTGCCATCAAAGTTTTGCATTATAGACAAGCTGGAAATGAGAAGATATACTAGGTCTCAAAGACAGGAAGGGATAGTTGATTATGTTTTTCAAGAGTTGTAGAACCTAAATTTTTAGCTCACCTTTTCACCTCAAAGACGAGAAAGAAGTAGACCTCCTTCTCTATCTTCTTCACTTCTTGTAGTCTCGGTTTGTGAGGCTCTGACTTTGCATGGTATTTCTTTACCCAATATAATCAACCCGACCCCTCTCAATATCATCCTCCCAATGGCAGTAAATAATCCTTGGGGACCTGCAGTAGGTCCACTAAACTTGGGTTTAAATCTGAATCCCTCACCCAAAGGAGCGAGGGATCACTTGCCAAGATTTAGTGGTGATGGGAAGACCATGGTTGATGAGCACTTGAATGCGTTCAATGTTGCCTGTGGTATAATAGTTGTTCAACATGAAGATGTTGCAGTGAGGCTATTTTTACAAACACTAACTGGAATAGCTATAGATTGGTTCTATCACCTGCTAAACAGTGCAATAACAGATTGGCAGGGCTTGAAGACAAGGTTTGAGGCAAGGTTCAAAGTAGCAGAGGACAAACACTCTCTTTTGGCTCAATTAGCCCAGTTAAAAAAAGAGATTTTGGAATCCATGAGGGACTTTGTAGAAAAATTTGATAAGATTGTACATAAAATTCCCATCAATCAAAAACCCTCAGATGACAATCTGAAATGTTTTTTTATAAATTCCATGCCTTCAGATATAGGTTTCCTGATCCGTAGGCAAAGAGTTGCAACCCTAAGTGATGTCAAAACACTTGCGGTTGAGTTGGAGGATGATTTGATCACTACAGGGAAATGGAAGAGGGAAGTACAAATACCCAATGCTCAACCTTCTACTTCTTCAGACCTTGTAAACCAGAGACTGATGAATGATGTAATAACTCTTAAAAGACAGTTACCTAAAGCCAATACATCTTATTCATCCCCTTATCAAGACATACTTAGAAGGAATAAAAATTAGTCTTTGAGGATTGGAAACAAATCTCTACAATTACCCCCAACAAAGATTGGCGATTGAAGCTCCACCACCAAAAGGGAGTATGTGTGTTTTTCATCTTACAGATGAACATGATGGCAATTCTTGTCCTGAAATGGTGCATTATGCGCAACTGATTAATTCCAAAGAGATTTCAAATGAATTGAGTGAAGAAGAATCTCTTAAGAAACCCGGTGACTCTGAAATCCACTTCCTAGAGTACGAGTCAGATTCAGAAAGAGGAGGTGACATTTTGGTTACTTTAGAGGATCCTTCATGTGCTGTGCTCATAAGAAATCAACAAAATGTAAAACCTCAGGGCATCTCTTCATCCTCTATTGTGAATTTTAAAGGTAAGGAAATTGTTTCCAGATTTCATAACAATGATCATAAGCCTCAAGAACCTCAGTTGGAAAAATCTGTAGAAATAGAAAGTTTATTTGATATTGTAGAGTTTTGTAAATCCTATTGGATCCAAATTACACCGACCGAGTATCTTAAATTAAATCCCAAAGAATTGGATAGACTTGTTCAGTTTGTAAAAGGAAATAATGTATTACAAGCTAATGGAATACAACAGTCAGTAAATGCTACATTGTCTTCCCAAAGTGATGTGTCAGCTTACCCTGTTGCTCATGAAATGACCCTTGAAATAACCACTCTCCAAAAAGATGATACTTTGTCTTTCCTCAAGTCAAAACCTAAGCCTTTTTACATATCATTGTTCATAAATGGTCATAAGTTAAACAATGTATTATAGACTCAGGTGCATCAGATAATATCATGCTATATGCAGTAGCCAAAGCGTTGGGATTATCCTTGACAAAAACCTTTGGCAGATGTTATTCAATGGACTCCAAACAAATACCTCTATTAGGACAGATCAAAGATTCTCAAGTAGCCCTTGTTGCTCACCCGAATAAAATAATCAAGTTGACTATTCTAATAGCTGATATTCCTGCTAGTTATGACATGTTGCTAAGTCGTACATTCTGTAGAGACTTAGGAGGTGAGATAAAGATGGATTGGTCTCAAGACACTATCCCTATAGGAAAACAATGAGTCATTTTGTAGCATGAACCTAAATCTAAGTTCACCGTGTTTCCCTCTGATGACCCAAAGGCTTAAATTTTGTATCATGAGTGCCAATTTGGAAATTACATGATTTTATCTGATAATGAAGTAGCAGGAAGTGTGTCACAATTAGAGGTAGAAGAAAATTTATGGCTGATGGAGTTTGATGGGAGTTTTACGGCGTCAGGTTTTGGTGCAGGGGTGGTACTTATTCCTCCTTTTGGTACTCATATTCCTTTTTCTTTTAAATTGGAATTCAAGAACACAAACAATACCGCCGAGTATGAAGCCTTGTTATTGGGTTTAGCCAAAGCAAAGAAATTGGGATTAAAGCTTCTTCAAGTCAAGGGAGATGCGGAATTGATTGTGAAACAGGTCAGAGGATTTTTCAATGTAAAAAATGAAAGATTAAAACACTAGCGTAATAGAGTCTGGGACGAAATTGAAGACTTTGATGCATTTTCTATTGAAGCTATTCCCAGAGAACAGAACTCTAAAGTAGGCTCTTTAGCCATATTAGCTTCCTTATTGATTCCTCATTCTGAGTTTGTTGATGATATTTATCGAGTGGAATTAATATATCGGCCTAGTGTTCCTGATAATTCAAAGTTTTAACAAGTGTTTGAAAATGACAAACAAATTAACAATTTCGTGCAATGTGTTGAAACATTCGCTACTACATATTTTGAAGGGTCAGATGCAGAATGTAAAGAGTTTTCACCATAACGGGCCAAGGAGTTGAGTGATGAGATTATGCAATTAAAAGGGAATAAGATTCCTAAAGGGTTGGTTTCTTTAGAACGTCTCTTTGATCGCCATGATGCTTACAAGAAAAGAAAAGATGAACATATTCCTGCAGTTCAAGATGTTGGAGATTATGAAAGAATTAACATTGGCACTGAAGGTGATCCCAAATATATAAATATAGGAAAATGTTGCATGCCTGTGGAGAAGGAGAGGTTCACTAGTCTCCTATTGGAATTCAAAGATGTTTTTGCTTGGTGTTATGATGATTTAAATAACTTTAGGGATGGAAGATTTCAGCACCACATTCCTCTAAAGCCTGGAGTAAGTCCTTTTCGACAAAAGCTTAGAAGTTTCAATCCTAAAGTAGCCGAAGCCATATTTCAGGAAGTAGACAAAATGTTGAAGGTCAGGATTATATACCCCATTCACCATTCTACATGGATAGCCAACATTGATCCTGTCCAGAAGAAAAATAAAGAAATAAGAATTTGTGTAGATTTTAGAAACTTGAATCAAGCCAGTCTAAAAGATAACTACCCATTACCTGCTATGGATCATATTTTGCAAATGATTTCAAGTTCATAAATGATGTCTATGCTTGATGACTTTTCCAGTTATAATCAGATCAGTGTTTTGGAAAGTGATCAACATAAAACTGCTTTCATCACTCCCTGGGGTACTTTTGCTTATAATAGAATGCCATTTGGTTTGATTAATGCAGGGACGATCTTTCAATGGGCTATGGACTTATCCTTTGGTCATTTGAAAGATAATATAATTGTTTTATATCTTGATGATTTAACTATCTTTTCACAGAGAAGAAAGCATCACCTAAGAGACATGAGGCAAGTGTTACAAAGGTGTCATGAACATGGAGTGTCCTTAAATCGAAAGAAGTCAGTATTCGGGGTGACAGAAGGTAAATTTCTTGGTCACATTGTCTCTAAAGAAGGAGTAAGAGTGGATCCTGAAAGGGTAAAGGCAATTTAGCAGTTACGTCTACCATCAAATAAAAATCCTGTCATATCTTTCTTTGGACAAGTAAATTTTCTGAGGAGATTCATTCCAGATTTTGCAGAGACCACTAGGTATATTGTAAACCCCATGAGTGAAAAGAAAGAATTTAAATAGAATGAAGAAGGAAAGAAAGAATTTGAATCAATAAAGGAGGCCATTTCTCATGCACCTGTTCTGGTTAATCCAGAATTTAAAAATGATTTTATTATTTATTTCTATGCTTAAAAACATACTATGTCAAGAATTTTGTTGCAAAGAATGAAGACAATGAAGAAGTCCCAATATATTTCATGAGTGTTCCCCTAAAGAAACATGAATTGAAATATTCCTTGATGGAAAAACAAGCATATGCAGTTGTAAAAGTCGTAAAACAATTTAGATATTATATTCTTGATTTTCATGCAATTGTTTATGTGCCACACTCTGCAGTTAAGAGCATTTTAACACAACAAGATATAGGAATGAATAATAGAGCCTCATGGGTATCTAAGATTTAGGAGTTAACTTAGATATTAAACCAACAAAATTGGTAAGGGGACAGGGCCTGTGTAAGTTGATTGTTGAAAGTAAGAATGAAATGACTAAGGAGCTGCCTTTGGTCTTATTTGTTGGGCTTCAAGATTCCTGGTTTGCAAATGTTGCATGTTACTTAACTTATGGGGACTGTCCTGTGCATCTTTCTCCAAGAGAGAAATAAAACTTGAGACTAAAGGCTGCCAAATATGTCATTTTTGATGATGTGTTGTACAAAAAGGGGTTGGATGGAACTTTCTTGCGCTGTGTAGGTAAGTCACTTCAAGAGCCACTTTTGAAGACCTTTCATGATGAAGCCTGTGGTGGTCATTTTTCATCAATAGTAATTGCTTACAAAATTTTGAGAAATTTCTAATATTGGCCAAGCATGATCAAGGATGCATATGCATGGGTAGCCAGATCTGAAAAGTGTAAATTATGAAAGGTAAGTCACAACTTGCAGCATTACCACTTCAACCGGTGATAGTGGATGAACCATTCAAATAGTGGGGTTTGGATTTTATAGGTCCCTTGTTGCCTACCTCAAGTGTGAGACATACACATATACTAACAACCACATATTATTTCACCAAATGGGTTGAAGCTATTCCAGTGCGGAAGACAACTTCTGAGATTGTTTGTAATTTTCTTAAAGAAAATATTCTGGTTCGATTTGGAGTTCCTCAGAAAATTGTGGCTGATAATGCAACTAATTTCTCTTTTGCTGTGATTTCATTGTTTTTTATGATCATGGGATATCTCTCACTCACTCATCAGATTATTATCCTCAAGGTAATGGCCAGGCGAGCGATAAAAATCTCATAAATATTATGAAGAAGTTGGCGAGTGAAAATTTCAAAGACTGGCATAAGAAATTGTATGAATCTCTTTGGGCAGATCATAAATCTCCAAAAAGAGCTATTGGGATGTCACCTTTTGAATTGGTTTATGGCGTGGGTGCCCAGGTGGCACTTCCCTTAGAACTTGCGGCTTCCAAGTTACAGACTGTCATTGAGGATGAGTATTTTCAGGATTCTCTGGAGAAAAGGATTATGCATTTGATGAGGATTGATGAAGAAAGGGACAAGCTAGTTGATCAGATCACAAAACTTAAAGTGAGAGTCAAGAAAATATTTGATAGGCGAGCCAGGCCACAAAAATTTATGCTGGGTGATTAGGTTTTGCTTTGGGATAGAAGAAGGGAACCAAAAGGGGTGCATGCGAAGTTTGAATCTCTATGGAAAGGACCACTTGTAATTTAAGAGGTAAAAGGGCCTAACTCTTTCAAATTAGCATATCAAGAAGGTTATGTTCTTCCCCTGACCTATAATGGGCAGGATTTGAAGCTATACCAATTGTAAGTGAGATTTCTTCGTGAGTCTTGTACATAAGTTTTGGTTTGTTTAGTTTGTTGTTTATATTCACTTTTTGTTTTATTTCAGTCCTTTCTGAATAAAATCCTGTTTGCGAAACCAGAGATCCTCGAGTACATGTCTAGTTCCCTTACAGTCCTAGTCCCCAGTCAAAGCCGATGTTAGCGTCCCCTCAATTTTCCATTAAAAATTCAAGTTTGCAAGTTGCCTTTTGGTGTTTCTTCCTTTTGGTCTTTGTATCTCTTTGCTTTGAACCCGAGTCGTTGAACCTTTAAACAGCTCAAAGGTTCAAGGTTCAAAGTGAGCTTTAGGCAATGTCCTTAGCGGATTTATCTTAATTAAAAGCAAGCACACTGTTGTAATGTGTTTTGAACTTTGAACCCATGAACCTTTTTGGTTCAAGGTTCAAAAAGTTTCCTTTGCGTGAGTTGCGGCCATGTAATGTTATTTAACGAGCAAGCGTAAATGTGTTTGAGTCGGTATTGAACTTGAACTTTGGACCATTTGTATTTTGGTTCAACACTTCAAAGTTCAAAGTCCTTTCACTTGTTTGTTGTGGTTATTGCTCGTTCCCGGTATTGTTTCGAGCCGCTAGTTTGAAAGTTTTCTGTTGTTCTCTCTGAATGAACTTGAACCATTGAACTCCTTATGAGTTGGTTCAAGGTTCAAAAGGTTCACTCCAATTTGACTTTAAAGATTTTAATAACACTGGAGGTAGCGTGACAAAAAGGAATATTCCTAGCATCTAATAGTTTAAAATTCTTAATTTGGAAAGAAATCACGAGGACATTAATTATTTGTTCGGAGGTGATGGGAAATTAAGAAACTATCAGGTTTTCAATCATATCACTATTACTTCACACGTTTGAATGAATCATTATGAAGCGTGTGTAGATTTTTCTCAGTTTTTTCCCGTTTGTTCAAAAATACATGTGAATTCATAAACAAAATTGTAAAGGTTGTAGCTGTTATAACTGAGTGAACCAAAGATGTTGAAGGTAATTTCAGCTCCACTTTCTTGAGAGGGTTTCACAGATTCATGGTGGTAACAGATGAGGTTAGACAGTTTCCCTATACTGTATTTCTTTAGCTCAGAAGGGTTGTCAGTGTAGAAGAAATCTTTGGTTTGTTGGAATAGAATTCTATCCTACTTTAAGATTGTTTGGTAGAAGTATAAGTAGACATTATGAGGCCGATACTTCCAAAACTTGGTCGGACATCATGCTTGGTGAGCATACTTCTATAATTAGATGATACTTCTTTAGCTCAAGCCGACCTAGGGAGTTTCTTAGAAAGGGCCATAAACCTTGAAGCTGGTTCAATAATGGAGAGAATAGTAAGAAGTGGTCTGGTTGAAGTTGTCGCATTTCCAATTGCTGCCCCATGCCAAGATTTGGTAATAGCATGTATGAATAGATACGATGCTGAAAACAGGTTCATAAGAACCAGAAGGTGAGCCAAATCCAATAAACACACTAACTATTGTTGATTCCTCGAGTGTTCAGACAACTCTTCTGTCCAAAGAAACTTCAAGCACTCCGTGATGGTTAGGGGCTTCCATTGGGAAGAAACGCAGTGTTGTCCCAATCATAATCCCCATGGAAGATATGGTGAGCAAGTGCCTAAAAAAAGTGTCTAAGTCAAAGAAACTCAAAAAACAGACAATGGTGGAGGTAGACGAGGCTACAAGTCATTGGACAACTGAAATAGCTAAACTTATCCCAGACAAAGATTCAAAGAAAGCTACTGAAGATGACCTCACTGTGGAGAAAATTGATTTGGGAGTTGCTCATGGGCAGTTGATGTCAAGCACTTGGAATCCTCCACAAAGAGGATGATTTCAAGATCTTGGAAAGATGAAAAGGATAAAAATGAGTTGAAACAAATCAATGCCCAAATGGCCAAATACATTAATTCCATACACCATCCAAGTCCTCAACCCCTGTCACAAATGACACTATCCTTTGATCCCAAATTTTCGGTGAACCAAAAGATGTTAGATCAGGTTTAGAGGAACAAAAAGGTGGCAGAGATGTTCAATGAATGGCTTGATCTCATAATACAGTAGGGTTCAAATTATATTGTCAGTTTGGTAAAAGTGTAGGAAGATGCTGTAACCGTAAGTAAGGAGTTAGAACTAGAAGCTGTTGCCTGGGAAAAGGAAAGGACTAAATGGGTGGCAGTACTTGCACAAATGAACGATGTGTAGAAATTTGGTGTAATGAAGTTCTTAACTGAGAAACTTGTGGAAAGTTTGGATGACAATGTGCTTTATGTGTCGAGGAAAAATGTAGAGTGGCCAAATTCAATCATCAAACGAGGCCATGAGGAATCTACAAGGTTGCTTAAAGGTTTGGTAGATCTGATTGACACAATGCAAAAAGGTCTTAAGTGGATCGACATTCAGCTCATGAAGGAAGATGCTCAAACAATTGAAGCTGCTGCAAACATGGCGAAGATCTTTAAGGAAAGAATATAGTTCATCAGGGAAACAAATTCCTTGACTACAAATGATTTCTCAAAGGTGGCTAGAATAGAGTCAATGCTCATAGTTTGCTCTGATCATTTGGAGGTGCATAAAGCTAGGGTGTTGCAGGTAAACATGGATAAGGAGGTCTGGAAGCAACACATCTTACATATTGGACTCCCGTATTTTCAAGTCATCTTGAATTTCTCAGCAGCACATCTAGAGTGGCATAACATGCATAGTTCCATGACAAAGCAGGATAAATCAATGGCCTCCTCTGCCACGATGAAGTCCTGATCAGCTAATGGATGAGCTGTCAACCAATCTGCGGCTGTTGTTTATTTAGTTTCATTTGTTTTCGAGTAAACAGTTTCTTTAACTCTAGGTTAGAGTTAAAAATTTTAGTTATGATGTAACAAACTATTGGCCTGGGGGCTATTTATGTAAGTAAGGAAGTTTAAGTGACGGTCCGAAAAACTTTATTTTGGAGGAATGGATTTGATTTCTTTGAATTTCTCAGAACTGATGTTTCTGGTACTTGAGTAAAAATGCTATTTTAATACAATCTTTTAAAATCTATGTGTTTGAAGGATTAGTGATCTTTGTTGGGATGTTTGCTGATGCATGAGATATATCATTTCATTTACTAATTCTTTTTGTGTTTATGGATTCATTGATTTTCATTGTTGTTTGAATGACACCGACCCCCCTTGTCCTGTGAGGCATGAGTGAGAATTGATCGGTATTTACACTGCATTGAATTTACTTTATTTTGAGTTTATTGAATGAACATATGCGGAAGTAGAAGTCTATGAGATCTACACTTGAAAAATAGATGTTTGTAGCATTCTTTTGTGTTGATGAATGAATGCGTATGCCTTTTGCGCTTTCTGGTGAAAAGTATCCATTTCTTAATTGACTGCATAAAATTTTATTGTAAATTTCACGAGGAGTTGCCCTCTAATGCAGAGGATGAAACTTAATTCGGTTCACCCAACTGTTGGTTCATTTTTTCCTTTTATAAAGGGTGTACATGAGTCAATATTGTAATAAACATATATAAATTAAAGAAAGGATAAATCTGTTAACCAACAATATGGAAGAATCTAGTGTTTCTGTCCTCAGCTTTAAGCCATGGAGATCTAGACCTTTGTTTCCAGAGTTCTTCTTCTTTTCTGATAATCTTGTGGTACTTCACAAGAACTTTATTTTCATCCCTGATTGATACTTCATTGTATTATCTCATTTGGATTTTATCCTGCATTTCCTTGAGTTCTAGCTAGGTTTTGGTCTTGGCAGCAAATAGATCTTTGAATACTTCCTTGTTCCATTTTTTAATATTGTATTTCACGTTCCTTAATTTTTTAGCCATTCTATACATAACAATACCTTTGACATCAATAGACCACCACATCTCAATGACCTTTTCAAGGTTAGGGTGGTCTAGCCACACCCTTTCAAATATGAACATGAAATTTCTTTTAACAATAGTATTATTAGCGACAAAAACCACAGGGAAGTGATCAGAACCAATCCTAGAGATTGCAAAGAGGGAGCACCGATAATGGTTAAACCACTCATTATAAATAAGAGCCCTTTCAAGTATGAATTTAATGAGATCTTCCCTCGTCCTCCTGTTCGTCCAAGTAAAATTAGCTCCTTGGAGATCAATATCATGCAGACCCTGGTTGTTGATAAACTTCAAAAGATCCATTCTACTTTCTAGCTGAGAAGGGACACCTCCAAATTTATCGTTGTCACAGAGAGGAATGTTGAAATCCCCCATAACAATCCACATATTCTCCTTGTAAAGAACCCGAATAGCTTCCAGCTTCTTCCAGAATTTACTTCTACAAAGTCTATTATTAGGGGCATAAATATTGGTAAGTAGCAAAGAGGTGCCATCCCTAATGTGATGAAACCTGTTAAAATCCGGATTGCTATCCTGCTTGACTGGCTCCCCTGAAACTCACCTAAGATTCCAGAAAATGGTAATGCCCCCAAAAGCACCATCAGAGCTATCACCAAAAACTTCCCCATCCTTAAAAAGCTTAATCTTGTGTACTTTCTCTTTAGACATTTTAGTTTCTTGGATAATAATGATGTTCGGTTTATGTTCTCTGACTAAATTTCTAAGAACATCCTGTTTATGTGGACTATTCAATCCACAAATATTTCATGAAATAATTTTCATTTCCTAATTAGGAAACATACCTCATGGATGGTCAATTGAGTGTCATCCACTATATTCTTGCTTGCCTCTTGATCTCTGATCTGCCTTGCTTTTTTCCTTCCGGGAGGAGAGGGGTTAAAACCCATGTCAACTTTGATCCAGTTTCTTGTCTTGACTGAATTAGCCTGAGGGGTAGATTTAGGCCCTTTTTTACCCCCTCATTCGCTACTTCATTTGTATGGCAATCTTCCTCTTGAATATTCTGGGTTGTTATCTTCTGGTGAACATCTTCGACCTCAAACCACTTAGCACTTATATTAAGTAGTGAGGTTGTTGGTGATTGTTGGAAGGTGGATTTCACCATCTCCACTGATTGTTATGATCTTGCTGATGAGATTCCTCCAAGGATCAAACACTTCTAGGCTTCTTCATAGTCACTACTAAGGCCTTTTCTGGTGGTGTTATCCATAATGTGATTTGAATCTTCTTCCTCCTTGTCCTATAACACCACCTATATTTCTTCATCTTCCAGGTTATCACTTCGTTGATCCTCCTGATTGATATCTTGTTGTTCTCCATTGTCTTTGCCCATTTGATCCTTTTTACCCTCTTCAAGCAAAGGTATTTCTGGGTTTTCCATATTAATATTCTCTTGTTGTTCTACCATGTCAGGGATGATGACACTTTGGGCCTCTTTGATCCTTTTCTCTTTTTTAGAGCCCTCGGGTTGCTTAATAGGGTTTTTTTGCTTTCCATTACATTTCCTTTTCTTTCTTTTCTTTCTCTTTGACTGCCTGAAGAGGGCATTTCGTTGCTGTGTATCCCAATTTTTGGCAATGAAAACAAGCGAAAGGGACACTTTCATATTCTAATGGTTGGATCCATTTTCCCAATCTAGAGTTAATCTCAATGTATAGGGGCATATATGTGCCTTGCATAACTCCCACATAGATCTTGGCGAAAGTAAGTCTTTTTCTAGCAGCTGTGATAGGATCCATACAAAGGAGTTCATCGAAAGAACTAGCGATTCCTTTAAAAACATCTTCCACCCAGAAGTCTAAGGGAAGGCCCAACAGTCTGACCCAGACTAGAGCTTGAACAAAAAAGGATTCATTTAGGTCCATCTTAGGCAACCATTTTTGCAAAGCGAGTGTTGATTTATCGATCAGCCAAGGGCCATCATAGAGCACCCTTGACATGTCTTCCTTACAAGAGAAAGTCATTGACAACGCCCCTTTGGACATAGCAGTGATCTCTACTTGACCTTTAAGCACCCATTTACGTTTAGAAAATGCCCTAACAATATCAATATTTGGCCTCGGGCCCAAAATGTTTCCAACCAATGTCATCGCCATAAGGTTAATATTGTGCTCAATAAAAGGGTCTGGAATTTCAATAGCAAATCTACCTTTTTTTTGGTCTGAGATATTACGAACTAGAGGGAGGAAGGACTTTCTACTCAGTTTGACACCGAATAGAGAAGTCCAAGACCGACCGTTGTCCCTTCGAACAGGTTCTTGTCAATAATGAAATGTGACTAAGTAAATATGCAACTAATTGATGATGTAACGATGCAACTAAATAATAATGAATATGTAAAAAGGTGTAATATTAAATGCTAATGATAATGAAAATGCTTCTAAAAAGTGCAACTAAGTGATCATATGAGTAGTAAAGATGCCAAAAAGGTGCAACTAAATGATAGTGATAATGAGACATTTTTTTATAATGTGCCAATCATAATACAATCATATAGGACTAGACAAAAGAAGGGGAAGAATTGAATAAATTGAGGTCTTAAAAAATGGAAAAGGGAGGTGAGATAGAATGCAAAATGAAGTGTATACAGTGGGGAGATTTGTTGTTGTGTTGACATGGAGAGCAAACCTACTTTTAATATTTCCAAGGATGATCTACATCACTGATTATAGGAATCAGGATGTTGTGAAAATCTGAGGCGTGGACTAGACTCTAAACAATAGGTATCCCTTGGAAAAAGCCTTGCAAACATCATGATGATGTAAATGTAGGATTGTTGGACTATACAGGAGAAACTCGCAAACATGCCACACCACAAAGACATGCCCCAATATACACCAACCCAAGACATACCAAGATATAGAATGATCCTGGCAGCCATAGATAGCAGTAGTCATAGGACACAAACATGCAAATCAAAGCAACAAATAAAATCATGCAAATGACATGCATATGGCCAACTGACATCTCTTGCCAAGATTAGGACTAAGGTGGTGGATAGTCTTCTTGACATGGGAAGGATGCATCCCGACTGGCAAGGGTGATTGAATACACTACATAGGCAATAGTGTAGATGGTATGTGCACATTGATGCAGATATGAGACTGACTGCAAAGAATTGATTTAGCTCATGTGGAAGGGTGTTTGGATGAAACACAAGTAAAGAAGAAGCTCAATTTGATGGGATAATCTTAGAAATTGGGGGGAAGCTCAGTGTGATGGGACGATCCTTATTCATAGTTTGGATGAAATATCATCATCTCATGAGGGGGGAATGAGGCGTAGCGGAAGGGGGAGTGAAATCTATTAATTGTGGATAATTAAAAAATCATTCAAATTATAGTGTGGATGGGTGTTGAGAGAAGTGAGCAAGAAGATGATGGGTTGGAGGCAAATTAATTCTTACATCACTAATGGGATAAGGAGGTTGGGCGGGGAAGGGGCAAATGGTCAAAACGGGGGAACATACTGCATAGAAGCCCATAAAAGGATTAAACCCATCATATGACTTGAAAGGATTATGGATACCGAAATGAACAAGCAGATGAAGGATTGGAGGTGAACCAATTCCTGACATCACTAGTGAAATATAGAGGCTGGACGAGGTTTGTGATGTCGGGAAGCGGAATTTGCTCACGAACACTACCAAAATGACAAAACCACAAGGCTGGTGGGGCAGCCTAGTCGAAGGTGTAAATTCTTTAAGTGTCATCCCTAGAAATCTAGTTTGTCCCATGAGATGATGGATCTAGCTTATTTACCTTGACGTCTGAAACCAGGTTTTCACCAAGGTACTTTCCTATAGCGCCACAAAGTGGTTTTCACTGATGGATGAATTGATTTTTCTTTACTTTTTTTCTTTTTATTTTTGTTGTATTTTTAATGATTTATTTTTTATTTTTTTGATCTTTTATTTTTATTTTTTAATACTGGTAGCCTTTGAAGATTAGGAATAGAATCTCTTTAGATGCATGATGATCATAGGCTCATGCAAGGGGTCTCCTTCAGGAGTGGCCAACTGATAGGCACTTGATCCATATTTTGCAGTGATCACATAAGGTCCAAACCAATTAGGCTCAAACTTCCCTTTCTTCTCTTGATCCTGGAGATTCTTTTGATTTTCCATAAGCACAAGGTCATCGATGTCAAATTCCCAGGTTCTAACTCTCTTGTTGTAGTTCAGCCGAAGGCGATTTTGATAAACCCGAAGATGATTAAAGGCCTTGAAACATCTTTCATCCAATAGTTATAGCTCTTGCAATATGACAACCCTATATTCATCATCAGGGAGGATGTTCTGCAGTGATACCCTGAGTGATGGGATCTTGATCTCAAGGTGGAGGACAACTTGGGAACCAAAGACTAGGGAATATCGGGTGGCTCCTGTGGCTGTGTGAATGCTTGTGCAATAGGCCCAAATGGTGAGATGGAGTTTCAAGTGCCAATCACGACCAACTTCACTAATTGTTTTCTTGAGGATTTTGATAAGGCTTTTATTAGAAGCCTCAGCTTGACCATTACCTTATGGATAATATGGGGTGGAAAAGTGGTGTTGGATGGAAAACTTTTGGCATAATTCCTTAACATCTTGGTTTATGAAAGGTTTGCCATTATCTATGATGATTACCTTAGGAATTCCATAGTGACAGATTAGGTAGTTTAGGATAAACTTGGAAATTTGTTTGCTAGTAATGGAGGTGAGGGGTATAGCTTCCACCCATTTAGTGAAGCACTATGTGGTAGTTATTATGAATTTGTGATCATTGGATGAGGTGGGGTGGATTTTACCTATGAGATAGAGCCCCCACTAAGAGAAGGGCCAAGGAGTAATAAACGATTGCAGATCTTGAGAGGGTGCGTGGATTTTGTCACCGTGCTTCTGAAAGGGGATACATTTCTTCACATAGTGATATGCATCTTTTTCCATTGTAGGCTAGTAGTATCATGTGCATAAGAGCTTCTTAGCCAATGTGAGGCTTCTTGAGTGTGCTCCACAAATACCTTTGTGCAGTGCCCATTCAGCCTCCTCTTTGTCTAAACACCTTGGGAGGGATCCATCAATGTTCCTTTGAAATAGGGTATCACCAAGGATAGTATATTGAGCGGATCGACAAATGAAAGTTTCTTGCTTGGTTTTATTAAGGTGTGGAGAGATGATATTGTCTCATAGGTAGGCAAAGGTTTCTTGATACCAAGGGGAGTTAGGACCAATGAGGATGCACACCATTTCAGACTCGGGGACATCATATGCTAGAATTACGAGTTGCTCGACCAAGAACTCATACTTATAAATATTTGTCGACATCTGCAGGAGGGCCAATTGCATCCATATCATCAAAAACTTTCTTATTTGTCCTAGGGATCTAATCAAATTGAATGAGAGTGAAGTTTTTCTTGAGATCTTCAACCATGTTGCGATAAGGAAGTAACTTGTTGTCCTTTGTCTGATATTCATCATTTACCTATTTTGTGACAAGTTGAGAATCACCATAGACCTGTAATTATGTTATCTTCCATTGGATAGCCAAACGATGCCCAATGATTAAAGCTTCATACTCCGCTATATTGTTGGTACAAGTGAAGGCTATCTTATGTGACTTTAGGATGCAATCCCCTTGAGGTGTTACTGGCAAGATAACTACCCCCGATTCATTTTGTGTGTAGGAGACATCGAAGTACAACTGCTATTTTGATGATGTGGTGACAGTCATAATGGAATTGTTAGGGATCTATGTGATAAGGGGGAGATTACCTTGTAGGTGGCATCAACCAGTTGATTTTCTATGACTTGTCCTTTGATTGCTTTCTGGTCTACATATTCAATATCAAATTCACTCAAGAGCATGACCCATTTTGCAGTGCATCCAGTGAGAGAAGCCTTGGATAGCGAGTACTTAAGAGGATCGATCTTTTCTATCAACTTGGTCTTATTGTTAAGCATGTAGTGTCGTAGCTTCTGAGTGTTGAAAATAAGTGTAAGGCAAGCTATTTCTATAGGAGTATAATTAAGATCATATCCAACAAGAGTGCGATTGAAATAGTAGATAGCATGTTCTTTGCCTTGGCCATCTGTTTGTGATGCCCCTGGTGCCACTGTAGTTGTTGATATGTACAAGAGAGGTGGTTGTCTTGGGATACGAGGCATCAAAACTGGAGGAGAAGCCAACTATTCTTTTAACTTATCAAAGGCCTTTTGATAGAGAAAATCCCACTTTGATCTGGTATCTTTTTGTAGGAGGTGTGTAAGTGGATGACATTTGTCTGCCAGCTATGCAATGAATCTATGGATTGACTGGAGTTTCCCTTGGATGCTATGAAGTTGTCTGAGTGTCTTAGGAGGAGGCATTTCCATGATAGCTTTTACCTTTGTCATGTCCACCTCTATACCTTTGTGAGAGACTATAAATCTGTTAGTTCTGCTACTTGATGTAAAGTACAGATGCTAATAGCTAACAAGATGAGAGGGGGGGGGGGGTGAATCATACAAACTTAAACTTCCATAAAATCAATAGATTCAACCTCGGTAACTTATACTTCAGCAACTTAACCAAAAACTGTTAAACATGCAAACTTAAGAATACATAATCATAACAACACTCATAACACTAGATTTAACGTGGAAACCCAAATAGGGAAAAACCACTGTGGGATTTCAGACCCACTAAGAAATATACTCTTCTAGAGTATGCTCGGTTAAAAGCAAATCTTGTTAAAGATTACAAACACATTGCTAGATGTGACCCGGTTAAGGGATTTCCCTTAGATCAATTAGGATCTTCACTTTGTTAGAAGTGACCTTGTTAAAGGATTTCAAACACTCTCTTTAGAATGTTACCTTGCTAGAGGGTTTACATATAAGACAGTTAAGTCCACTCAGTTAAGAGATTTTCTGTCACTTACAAAATAACAGTAATAAAATCTATCTGCAACTTCACATCTAAAATGCTAAAGCAGATTCTTATTTGCTCAAAACAATCTAGTCATAGGACTTATCTTGTCCCTCTGCTGGGCTCTCTACTCTATTATTCAAATAGGTATTCAAGCTTCTATGCTTGGTAATCACTATGTAGCGTCCTTGTGCATACACTTGCCCGCATACATTTTTTAGCAACAATTCCTTATTTATAAACAATTGCTAACCGCTAAATCTCCTTGATCACATTTCCCATGATCAATCTTAGCCATCAGATCTTCAAACTTGACTAGGTTCAATATATCCTTTCGATCTGAAAATGTTTTACCTTACCTCGGGACTTGCATTCCTTTCTTGGAACTTGCATAAGGTTATTGCGGTTCAATCTGCGCTGTAGATCTTTCGGCCGATTTTCCTTTGCCATAGATCCTTAACAAACTTCATACACGACATACCAATCATTTATACATTTCCAGCTAATAATTGTCCTTCATTAAATAATGCTTTTATCCATCCCATCACACTGTCATAACTCGGTTGTAACTCGGTAACTACTAAACTTTACTCGATAGACATTTCGCCTTCATTAACCGATATCGATAACCTTAGGGTTTATCGACTAGGTTCTTTGCTCGGTTGCATAGTATAGTATTAACCTTACAATCAATAACATATGTAGGATATCAAAACAATCTAAACATCATGATCTCATCATTGTCTAACTCGGTAATAGTTGCCCATTGAATAACTTATTCCTCTCTTTATTCATCACATTCTTTCTGTGTCTTTTATCGACATCTTAATTCTCTTCTAATCAATCTTCTTAAGATATGGCAACATCATACTGAATCAGATAATCAATTTCTTGACATCAATGACAAAATAATGTTATAAAGATAGTTATCATCCTTCTTCAGTTATATCAATAATCTTCAACAACCTTCTCAATATCCTTATTGAACAACAATCTTTCTTACTGTAATGCCAACAATCTCCCCCTTTGGCATTGATGGAAAAACCAACAATTAAATGGTAATACCAACAAGATATTCAAATTGATTTGGATTCAGATTGTTGTTAGACTTCTCCTATTATCCTTGATCTATTGTCTTCTGAAGTCTTCTCCATTTTCAATAGGCTTCTAAGCTGTTGACTTGCATTTAGTCTTCTCCATTGTGCAATCTACTCCCCCTGTCATTAGTCTTCTGTTATTTCCATCATTCAGGGCTTTATCATGCAGTCAACCATTTAGTCTTTCAACCATTTAGTCTTCTCCCCCTTTGACAACAATGCCAAAAAGTAAAAGAACTAAATCATGATTTCTTCCTTTGTGAAGTGATTTGCCTTGCTGTATAACATCTCAGTCTCAGTCAGATCGACTTGTCTCTATTCATTTTTTTTGCACACATTTAGAAAACCTTCTAAAGTGCGTAAATCAGTATCAATCCACACATAATATTATATTCTATAGATTCATCGAATTGATGCTTTCACCGAACTCGGTCAGTGAGTAGAAGATAGGGGTAGGACCCCTAACTTGCTTCTGAGATACTCAAAAGTGTCCCTTGGTAGTGGCTTTGTGAAGATTTCTACTAATTGCTCCTTTGAACTGATATATTCCAGCACAACTTTCTTCTCTTGAACTTCTTCTCTGAGATAGTGATACTTTATAGATATATGCTTTGTCTTAGAGTGCATCACTAGATTCTTTGAAATGTTAATGGCACTAGTATTATCACATAATATAGTTACTGGCTCGGTAACTTTCTCATTTATACCTTCCAACAATTGTTTGATCCATGCTATATTGGTACAATTCAATGCTCCAATAACATATTTAGCTTCTATTGTAGATTGAGAAATACATCCTTGTTTCTTGCTAAGCCAACTTACTAGTCTTTCTCCCAAAAAGAAAGCTCCACCACTTGTGCTTTTCCTGTCATCTATGTTGCCTACCCAATCAACATCAGTATAAACTTTTAAATCAAAATTATTTCTCTTTCCATATACTAAGCCATAATCTTCAGTGCCTCTCAGGTATCTGAAAATTCTCTTGATTGTTGTCATATGAGTTTCCTTAGGATCTGCAGACAATCTTGCTACAATACCTACTGCATGTGCTATATCCGGTCTACTATGCACAACATATTGAAATTTTCCAATCATAGATCGGTAAAGTGTCTCATCAACAGATGCAGATTCATCATTCTTTGATAATTTACAGTTAGTAGTCATAGGAGTACTTACTGGTTTAGAATCCTCCATTCCAAATTTCTTCAAGATTTCCTTTATGTACTTTGATTGAGTAATGAAAATCTCATCTTTCATTTGCAATATCTGTAATCCCATAAAATACTTTATCTCATCGATAAGTGACATCTCAAATTCTTTGCACATTTCATTTCCAAAGTTCTTGCATAAGGAGTCATTACCACAAAATATAATGTGATCAACAAATATGGCTGAGATCAATATTCCGTTGTCCTCATCTTTCTTCATGTACATATTGTTGTTTTCACTTGTCCTTATAAAACCAACCTTGATTAAATAAGAGTGCAATCTTTCATACCATGCTCTAGGTGCTTGTTTCAGACCATATAAAGCTTTGTTCAGTTTGCATACCTGATCTTTACTCTTGTCTTCAACAAATCCTTCAGGTTGTTCAATGAAAATTTCTTCTTCTAGTATACCATTCAAAAATGCAGATTTAACATCCATTTGATATACCTTGAAATTTTTGAAAGCAGCATATGCCAACAATGTTCTTACTCCCTCAAGTCTAGCCACAAGTGCAAAAGTTTCACCATAATCTATTCCTTCTTCTTGAGCATAACCTTTGCAAACTAGTCTTGCTTTGTTGCGAATGACCTCACATTTTTCATTTAGCTTGTTTCTAAAAATCCACTTAGTACCGATTACATTTTTGTCCTTTGGTCTTGGGATTAGTGTCCATGTGTCATTCTTCTTGATTTGATCAATCTCTTCTGTCATAGCATTTACCCAATCTTCACTGTTAAATGCTTCTTTCACTATTCTCGGTTTAAATTCAGAAATCAGACATGTGTTCTGTCTCAGTTTGTTTCTTGTCATCACTGGATCATCTTTATCTCCTATAATCTGACTTGATGCATGATGTCTTCTGACATATTTGGCTAATATAGGCTCGGTAGTTTCTGTATGATCTTCTTCATCACTCGGTAGCTGGACATTATCTTCATTTTCTTCAACAGCTTTCTCGGTAGTACTTCTCGGTTGAACATAAACAAATTCTTCATAATCTTCTGGTTCTTTGGAATTTCCTTCATCATTTCTTTCTGCAAATTCATCAATTTTCACATTTGTACTTTCCACTATTTTGTTAGATGATTTGATCAGACATTTAAATGCTTTACTTCTAGAAGAATAACCAAGAAATGTTCCTTCTTCACTTTTCTGATCAAACTTTCCATTTCTGTCATCTTTGTGAACATAGCATCTACTTCCAAAGATTTTAAAGTAACTTACATTAGGTTTCTTGTCATACCAGATCTCATATGGTGTCTTCATAGTTCCTTTTTTCAGTTGAACTCAGTTCAGGGTGTAAACTGCAGTGCTGATTGCTTCTCTCCAAAATGTTTGAGGTACCCTCTTTTCTATCATCAAGGTTCTTGCACAATCCACAATTGATCTATTTCTTCTCTCGGCTATCCCATTTTGCTGAGGTGTTCTCGGTGCAGATACTTGCCTCTTTATACCATGATCATTGTAGTATAAGTTAAATTCATCAGAAGTGAATTCTCCTCCTCTATCAGATCTAAGACATTTCAATTGTCTTCCTATTTCATTTTCAACTCTTGCCTTGTACCATTTGACCATTTGAAAAGCTTCTGATTTTTCTTTTAAAAACATAGCTAACATCATCCTTGAGTAATCATCCACAAATAATATGAAATATTTATCACCATAATAACTTTGAACTTTCATAGGACCACAAAGATCAGTGTGTACTAGATCTAAAATTCCTTTAGAAGTGTAGGACTTACTTGTAAAGCTTGATCTTGTCATCTTACCTATCTGGCATCCTCGGCACATAGCATTCTCAGGTTTTTCAAGACTCGGTAGACCTCTTACTCGGTGCTTCTTACTTATTTTGATTAGATTATCAAAATTTACATGACAAAACCTTTTATGCCATAACCAGGTATCATCTATCTTTGGATAAAGACACTTGTTCCAAGTTGAGTCAAGATGAAATGTATTACCTTTTGTTTGTGTCCTGGTAGCAGCTAACTTTCCATGTTTGTCATGAACTTTGACAATTCCTTTCTAAAATTCTATTCGATATCCTGTATTGTTTAGCTGTGCTACACTCAACAAATTGTATTTCAATCCTTCAACCCAATATACATCATCACATTTAGCATTGTCAAGAAGTGTTATAGATCCTTTACCTTTCACTGGACATGGTGCATCATTACCAAATCTTACATAGCCTCCATCATAGTCTTCTAATTTAACAAACTTGTGTTTATCACTTGTCATATGATGTGAGCATCCACTGTCTATGATCCAAGAATCATTATTATTTATGTGAGATATTAGGGCTTTTTCTTCATACCTTTCCTCATCAGATCCATTTTTAATAGCCACATAAACAACTTCCTCAGTATCAGTTTCATCAGATTTGTCATCGTTGGATTCCTCAACTGCTACTAGACATGTCTTTCTATCTCTCCTTCTGAAGTCTTGGTGTACTCTGTATTGGTTATCTTTCTGCCTGTTATCTCGACATTCTCTCTTTTCACTAGATTCTTTGTCAGGGCACTTAGAAGCCATATGTCCTATTTTATCACAATTGAAACATTTTAAAGGTAACTTTCCTTTATACTTACCTTTTCCTCTCGGTAACCTTTTGGCTAATAATGCTTCAAATTCTTCTTGCTTCTTGATTTCCTCATACAGTCTATGCACTTTTCCATGTTAATGCGAAATATTTCACTTGCTCCACTATGATCTCCTTCAGAGTACTTACTCATTCTATCATTATAATCATCATATTCACCAATATGAAAAGAACTGAATGCAGATTCTACTTTATTTACCGAAGATCCACTGTTATCAAAATTACTTAACTCAAATGCATGTAGCTTACCAATAGTAGCATCCAAAGAAACTGGCATGTTAGGTACAGATCTTAATTCATTGATTGCAGAGACTCAAATAGAATAAGCTGGTAGAAGGGTTCTCAACAACTTGCTATATCATTTTCTTCAATAGTTCCACCTGCTCCTTTAATTTGATTGACAATCTCCTTTAGTCTTGTACTGTATTGGGTTATGTTCTCACCTTCATTCATCCTCATGGATTCAATTTGTCCTCTTAGACTATCTACTTTTTCTCTTTGAACATGTTCATCACCTCCATACACAGATGTGAGCTCAGTCCACATTGCTTTTGCATCATTGCAGCCTTCTAGATCATTAAACTCTGTGTCGGTCAATGCTGATGTTATTTCAATCATAGCTTGAATATGTTCTTGCTTTGCTTTAATCTCTTCCAAGGTCATAGGGTTGGTGCTCAGTGCAATGTAATCATTCTCCAGATAATATGTTGCATATTCTCCAATTCTTGATAAATGTAGCTTCATCCTTTTCTGCCATGTGGAGAAACTTGACTTGTTCAGCTTCGGTGCATCCCTTTTATACATCTTCAGATCTTTGCCTCAAGTACCTTTAAACTTTTTCTTCTAGAGTCCTTAGCTCTGATACCAATTGTTAGCTTTGATACTTGATGTAAAGTACAGATGCCAATAGATAACAAGATGAGGGGGGGGGGGGTGGTGAATCATACAAACTTAAACTTCCATAAAATCAACAGATTCAACCTCGGTAACTTATACTTCAGCAACTTAACCAAAAACTGTTAAACATGCAAACTTAAGAACACATAATCATAACAACACTCATAACACCAGATTTAACGTGGAAACCCAAATAGGGAAAAATCACTATGGGATTTCGGACCCACTAAGAAATATACTCTTCTAGAGTATGCTCGGTTAAAAGCAAATCCTGTTAAAGATTACAAACACATTGCTAGATGTGACCTAGTTAAGGGATTTCCCTCAGATCTCTTAGGATCTTCACTTTGTTAGAAGTGACCTTGTTAAAGGATTTCAAACACTCTCTTTAGAAAGTTACCTTGCTAGAGGGTTTACATATAAGACTGTTAAGTCCACTCGGTTAAGAGATTTTCTGTCACTTACAAAATAACAGTAATAAAATCTATCTCCAACTTCACATCTAAAATGCTAAAGCAGATTATTATTTGCTCAAAACAATCTAGTCATAGGACTTATCTTGTCCCTCTGCTGGGCTCTCTACTCTGTTATTCAAACAGCTATTCAATCTTCTGTGCTCGGTAATCACTATGTAGCATCCCTGTGCATACACTTGCCCGCATACATTGTTTATCAACAATTCCTTATTTATAAACAATTGCTAACCACTAAATCTCCTTGATCACATTTCCCATGATCAATCTTAGCCATCAGATCTTCAAACTTGACTAGGTTTAATGTATCCTTTCAATCTGAAAATGTTTTACCTTACCTCGGGACTTGCATTCCCTTCTTGGAACTTGCATAAGGTTCTTGCGGTTCAATCCGCGCTGTCGATCTTTCGGCCGATTTTCCTTTGCCATAGATCCTTAACAAACTTCATACACGACATACTAATCATTTATACATTTCCAGCTAATCATTGTCCTTCATTAAATAATGCTTTTATCCATCCCATGCACACTGTCATAACTCTGTAACTACTAAACTTTACTCGATAGACATTTCGCCTTCATTAACTGATATCGATAACCTTAGGGTTTACCGACTAGGTTCCTTGATCGATTGCATGGTATAGGATTAACCTTATAATCAATAACATATGCAGGATATCAAAACAATCTAAACATCATGATCTCATCATTGTCTAACTTGGTAATAGTTGCCCATTGAATAACTTATTCCTCCCTTTATTCATCACATTCTTTCCCATTGAATAACTTATTCCTCCCTTTATTCATCACATTCTTTCTGTGTCTTTTACCGACATCTTAATTCTCTTCTAATCAATCTTCTTGAGATATGACAACATCATACTGAATTAGATAATCAATTTCTTGACATCAATGACAAAATAATGTTATAAAGATAGTTATCATCCTTCTTCAGTTATATCAATAATCTTCAACAACCTTCTCAATATCCTTATTGAATATTAACAATCTTTCTTATTATAATGCCAACAAAATCCTATGATTTTTCCTGACGTAACCCCAAAGATATACTTTTTTAGGATTTAAACACAACTTATATTTCTCATGTCTCTCAAAGATCTTCCTTAGGACTGGAATGTATTCCTCTCTTGTTTTTTTATTTCCCTAGAAGATCATTTACATAGTCTTTCATTATTTTATGTAAGAGGTCATGAAAGATAGTTGTCATTGCTCGTTGATAGGTTGCTCTTGTGTTTTTAAGACCAAAGGGCATGACTTGGTAACAAAATGTACCCCATAGTGTAGTGAATGTTCTATGTTGATCTTCTTCAACAATCCTTATCTGATTGTATCCAAAGATCCCATCCATCAAGGAAAGCATCTCATGTCCAGCTGTCAGGTCCACAATCATATCTATGTTGGGTAGGGGGAAATCATCCTTGGGACATTGTTTATTAAGGTCTATGAAGTCAACGCATATCCTTATGCCCCCAACGGGCTTTCTGATAGGTAAGATGTTGGAAATCCACTCCGGATAGTCAATGAATTTAATGAAACCAATATCCAACATCTTTTGTAGTTCTCTTTGACTAGGAGAGAAATTTGAGGATGCATCTTGCGTAGTTTCCATTTAACTAGTTTGGCATCTAGACGCACTGCAAGATTGTGTACTACCAAGTCAAGATCAAGGTCCGACATGTCAGTATAGAACTAGGTGAAGTTGATTTGTCTCTCTTTAAGGAAGTCTATGAAATTTTGTTTTTCTTGATCTGAGAGTGAGTTTGAAATGAGTACATTCCTTGGAGCATCTTCTGTACCCATGTTGAATATGTTTGTTTCTTCAATAAGTAGAGGTGATTTTTCCTAATGTGGGGGAACCATGGTAGGGACATCAAGTCCCTCATCTTCTAGTGCTTAATCCAAGTTTTCATTAGGAGATGCGTCCTTTTTTTTTACTCTTTTTGTGTCCAAAGGTGCCTCAGAAAGGTTTTCACCAAGGGACTTCTGATTTTTCTTTTTATTTTCATTTTTGCGACTAAGGGAGTTGACCTGACTACCAAAGTAAGCCTCCATATGGAGCTGAATTTCCATTGATAGAAGTGTGGTTCTTAAGGTCTTGCATGTTGAGTAATTCCAGAAGACCATCATCATCAACACATATCAAGAATAGGTTGTCCTCATTGGCATCAATCAGTAAGTTCAGGGTGTACAAGTTGGAGTTCAGATGAGGTGGAAAGGGTGACAAGGGTGATGGTGTTTACATAGGCATTATCAAATATGTCATCGAGGTACTCAAAAGGCATTTCATAGAATTCCTTTGCATCAGAGTCTTCAACTTTAGTAGGAGGATCTATTGGGTCACTAGCAATATCTTAGGCACTGGTGAGTAACCCAATCCTCTATTATGTGTATTAGAGGGGTGAAATCAGTGCTTTAATTCTCTATTCTAGCGATCTAAGACCATGTCTTATCTACCATGGCAGATGGCTTAGGATACATCTGCTTGGGGATGTCTGTTGGTGCTTCATTTTCTTCCCGATACAACCAAGAGGTGACATCGATTTCCAAGATTTCTTCATCAAGTGGGACCCATTGCTGGAAAGTGGTTTTCTTGCACTTCATGATGGGTTTTCTTTGTTTCTTGATTTCCTTTGGTTTTCCATATGACTTAGGCGAGGGTGGGAGTTGATCCACGTAAAGAGCATTTTCAAGGATATACTCTGCACAACCATTATCAATGATCTTGACTTTGTCCTCTGGTTGGGATGAGGTGGATGTGACATTGAAGGATCTGATGGAGGAGGTGGAGCAGGTTTGTTGAGTGGGAAATGGTAGGTGTGCTTCCATTCTAAAAGTTTTCAATATTGGAAGGGTTGAGGGTCGACTTTGATGGTAATTTCATGACCATTGTAAGGGAACTTCAAGCAATAAAGGTAGGTGGATGGTATGGCTTGAATGGAATGGATCCAGGGGCGGCCAAGGAGAATGTTACATGGAAGGTCAAGATCTAGGACTTGGCACATTGTGTCCACCGTAGCAAGGCCCACTTGAAGAGGTAAGGTGATTGTGCCTTTGGAGACTCTCTCTGCATCATTATAAGCCTTGAATATGATCTTTCATGATGGATCTACCAGGTCTTCAGAGACTCCTAGTTGTTTAATGTTGGTAGATTTTATGCCAACCCTTACAGAGATCAGTTCCAAGATTTCAGTGTAGCTAACACATCGTGTTAGTCAGTGTGACTAGTACGTCGTGTTATCGTACTTAGAAGAGTTAACCACTTTTTTATTTTTTAGAAAAGCACATAACACGAAGGTTCTGTGAGGGTCATTAACACGAGGGTTATTGACTTGTGCCTTATAGTTGTATATGGTGAAAAGTGGAAACAACAATATTGAAAGACTAAATGAATTCAACCACAAAACCCTAGCCTAACAACAACAAAGATCCACCATAACATATGAAGATTACCTAAGAAAATGCAAATCAAATGAAATCATAGAGATTATACCATCACATGTCCAATAGGGTTTGGATCTCCATTCTTCCTATCTCCATTGATCTTGTTTGATATATTTGCTCTTAGATTTTATGTGTGCACAAGAGCTCAACAAAGAACGGAAATGTGGTTGCAAGTAGAATTGATCGCATATGAAAGTTCGAATGCTAGAGTAGTCAGATAGTCAACCAATCAGGGTTGATAATGAAGGAAGCATCTCCTTATATAGAAGACACTATAAGAAATGGAGGGATAAGATTGATAGGTGTAAAAGATAAATGGTCAGCTAGGGTTAGAGGGTAGGTAAAGAAAATAAGAAAATAATGAGAGGGTAGGTAGTGTAGGAATTAATAGATGAATGGCATGTGTCATAGGTAGAAAAGGCTAATGAATTAATTAAATAAATAAAGATTCATTTAATTAATAGAGGAAGTGGGATCAATTAAATAAATAAAAGTATTTATTTAAATTAGTAGGAAAGGATAATTTAAATAAATAAATGTATCTATTTAAATGAGAAATAAGGCTAGAAGAGGGTAAATGAATTAATTAAATAAATAAAGATTCATTTAATTAATAGAAGAATTAGGCTAAAATAATTAAATAAATAAAGATATTTATTTAATTAGACATGACAATTTTAAGTGTCTACATTTTGCCCCTCTTTGAGACAATGCAGCTTGTCGCGTTGTTTCAAAGAAGATAAGATAAACTGATACAAAGTTGCCCCAAGATGGGAATGATATGCCCCCTCGAGAAATTGGATGAAAATGTATGAAAAGATCGTAGACAATCTCTTGATAAGAAAGAAAGGTTAGAAAGGACTGATCGGATAGAGTGATAGAGTCACGGGATAAAGAAGACTGACTTGGGAAACGAGGGCTAGGGCTAGGGCTAGGGTAGTCTATAAGATAGACCACGAGGTGAAAACATCCTCATTGTCATCCACACATCCAAGAGATTAGAGTGCAGAGAGAGAATAGAGCAGCAACAGTCAGAAGCGATGGCAGTGGTGCATAGATTCGATCGCGTTTGCCGATTTCAGAGGCCAACAGATGCAGGAGAGCCGGTGAGTACCACAAAACCTCCTTGTACTTTGTCGCAATAAATGTTGTCATTAATGCATGCTAGGTAGGGCAATAAATGCATTTTAGAATATGTCAAGCAGGGGTTAAAAAATGCTAAGGTGCGTCTGTGCTGGTGCCAGGCGCGTCTGGGTAGGCTAGGCACGTCTGTGTTTGTGCCAGGCGCGTCTATGAATGCAAAGGTGTGTATGCTGAATGTGAGCACGTCTGTGTTGTTCAGGCATGTTTGTGCTATATGGGGCATCTATGCAGATCAGAGGCGCGTCTATGTATTTCAGGCACGTCTATGTAGAGAAGACGTGTATGTGTAGTATGTAAGCACGTTTATGTCAAAAATATGCATTTATGTCTTCTAGGTTGAATCGATAGTTCTATGATGAACATATGCTATCGATTAGATAAGCTGCTGAGAGGATACACTCAAGCAGGTCCTTTAGAGAAGACTAGGATAACAGATAGGGCTAGGATTGACAATTCTGTGATAGAACATACGTTGCCAATTAGGAAACTACTCAAGAGGATACACTCAAGTAAAGACCCTAGGATAGGATAGATCGAGGCACTTTGTGATGAACAAGGAATACCAAGACATAGTACTTTGTGATGAACAGGGAGTACTAAAAAAGAGCAGCACTTTGTGATGAACAAGGAGTGCAAAACATATAGTACTTTGTGATGAATAGGGAGTACCACTAGAATAAAAAGTAACACTTTGTGATGAACATGGAGTGTCACTAGGATAGAAAGAAACACTTTGTGATGAACAGGGAATGTCACTAGGATATAATACCATAAGCACTTAGGATAATAAGCAACATTTTGTGATGAACATGGAATGCCACTTTGACTGACACAGTTGAATTGCTTGACTGCAGGAGTACCTACCTATGCTGGAGTCACAGGAGAGATTCCCATCAACTCAGAGTTTGCGAGTAGAGCTAACATTTGAGGATAGGGCAGCGATTGAGGTTATGGGCTTGCACCATATTCTGTATGTGCCTAAGTTTTGGGTGAACATGGGGTTGCTGACTACTTTAGCTGAGAGATGACACTCAGAGACTTGTAGTTTTCATTTACCGATGGGTGAGATGATAATCACCTTAGAGGATGTTTATAGGATTTTGAGGATATTGATAGATGGGGAGTTAGTTCCTTACGATCGAGACGAAGACAAGGATGCACTAAGATGAGTGTTCCAGGATCTGTGATTGGAGATGAGGGCTGGACACGTGGCATGGGACACGATGACACAAACTAGATTAACATTACCAACAGTACTGGCAGGAGTGATTAGTGGGTTCCTATGTCTAGATAGGGCGACACGAGGATTGACTGTGGGCTGGGGTAGCACACTGGAGACACTGGTGACACAACATACCAGATTTGCATGGGGACCGTGTCTACTGGCACATTTGTATTATGAGCTCCATCAGTTTGTATACCATGGATAAGTAGGATTGGGCTGCGGAGTGACATTGTTGCAGGTGTGGGCTTATGAGCATCTGTCAGTTACCCGACTGATTCATTTCAGAGGAAGGGGGCATGGGCGCAATTTTGTGCATTTGTATGATATTATTACATCTCTGCCGTGGATTGGGAGATTAGTGTACTGGCGCAGGGTAATTGATGAGATTGACACTGTAGTATGGAGGTCATACCGAGAGTGCAAGGAGTGGGAGGATGATGCAGTGGAGCTGCCGTATACATTTCAAAGCAGGTATCTGATTGGGTGGACACCATATGTGTTGGAGAGGTAGTTGGTGGATAGGGTAGGTAGGTAGTTCGGCAGGATAGAATGAATGCCATGGGGTTCTGGGATGTATGCTCGGACAGTGAGGGATCAGGCGCACTTCAGGCCATTATTATCATATGAGCAGGTAGTGATGCAACTGGTAGAGATGATTCCCTTGCCTTGGGATATGTGGTCAGAGATAGAGGATGCAGGGATGGATGCAGAGTATACTGCATATTGGGCTGAGCATTTGTTTCCATGGTTGACAGATCCCAGGTTGCAGATAGATGGAGATGGTGGAGGTGATGGGGGTGATGATGGAGATGGTAGAGGCAGAGGATGACAGAGGAGGCGGGGTATAGTAGGAGAGAGGAGAGTGGCTCTGTGGAGGGAGGGTGGAGAGGAGAGGTAGGCTCACAGGGTGAGGGGTAGAGGTGGATTGCCTTTACAGGTGCCAGCAGTATAGGGTCCCAGACAGGTACAAGGACAGGGACAGGGGCAGCCATAGGAGCAGCCATAGGGTGAGGGGGGGGAGGAGGATGAGTTGCTAGAGTTGAGCGAGATCTGCCAGGGATAGGCAGATGAGATCCAAGATCTCGAGCGAGAGAGAGATAGGCTCAGGAGACAGCTGAGGGATACAGAGTGGGAGAGGGATCAGACTATCTAGCATTATACAAAGGCTGAGACAACACTGAGGGCAGGGAGACAAGAAGCAGAGGACACAAGAGTGAGATACGCTTATGTTCTACAGGCCGAGGAGGAGATAGGTTACTGGAGAGACCTATACTATGGAGCGGTGCCACTAGAGCAGTGGGCTAGGTGCTTTCGTAGACCATCATGAACAATGACGACCACTGGAGAGAGGGACAAGAGACATACATCAAGCGGTGGGGTCATGGGTCCTCCACCACCACTAAACAGAGGGAACATAAGAGATGATCTTGGGGCAGGTCCTTCTAGGGCTTAGACTCCATCGAGGCCAGGTGGCTCCAAGGGAGGGAGTTCATCATAGCCTTAGAGGGCTCCCTATGTATCAGTTTTGTACCATTTTGTATGATGGCACCTTCGGGTGATTGTAGCCATATGATTTTTGACATCATTGTATCATGACACTTATGATTATATATATATATATATATATATATATATATATATATATGAGATTCATCCTTGCGGCAACTATATGCATGTGTACCTATGTGAGAAGATGTTTCATGATGTATGTTTCTATGTGATGGTTATGATATGGATGCAAATATGTACATAATGAAATGCAATATTTTTATTCTTTTATGTTTTTATATGTTATGCCAATGCAAATGTGAATGTATGAAATGCAGATGAATATGATGATGCAAATGATTATTTACATGATGAGAATGTAAAATGTGCTAACATGTGTTGTGTGCAGGATGTGATGCAATTGTGATATCTATATGTATGTATGAAATGAGATATGATAACATGTAATAATGCAAGTGCAAACTACATTAAATGCAGATATTTTTTGGTGTGTCATTATACTCAGTCATGTGATAGCAGGCTACATGGACTCAAGAAAGACGATGGAGGTCAATCAAGAAAGAGGGATGGAAGGTAGAAGATATGGAAGTGAAAGAGCTTCTTGTGAGTTATCATCATTGAGCTTTATTATGGCAAAATAGGTTATGACAATCCAGATATATGTTCGACCCAGAAAGTCATTGTACTTGTTTGCATGGAGATAAGACAGTTGCAAACAAGGAATGCCCCAGTTCATATTAGACTCACATTGTCCTTATATCCTTGGACAAGTCATAGCATTACTAAGTGACAATCCACAAACAACAAAATAAAAATAGGTGACGATACCCCATCCTCACCTTTCTAGTCAAAGACATCCTGGAGATAAAATCTCTAGTTAGAGACATCCTAGAAACGCTAAAAGACATGTCAATGGAAAGATAAAATCAAAATAAAACCAAGACTCAACACCAACATCCACTGTAGTCCTCAGGTTTAGTGTCTCTTGTCACTTGTATAAGTCTAGTTGATTGTGGTCACAATGTTTACTTTCACAAAAGGATAGATAACACTGAATCATAATGTTGTCTGAGTCTATTGAAAGATTTGATTTGTTGAAGCCCATTGTTGCTTCTATGTCTCATCTGAAACTGATCGAGTCCATGAAACTGATACTTTATTATGGAGAAGATGGAACTTTATTGTGGATTGGCGATGTAAATGTTTCTTTATTGTGGATTGTGTGCGGATAGACTGAAGAAAACTGGAAGAAACTGTACTCCTCAGAACATGTGATGCTTTGAGTTCCACACCCATCACTAGACGTAGGATTTGCCTTAGCCACAAATAGGAGCTGATTTATTATGAATGGAAGGGGATGAAAATGAGAGATTATTATGGATGGCTAACCAATCTTGGGTAGATCAATGAAAAGCCATGATGGGAATGGGTAAGTTTATTGTGGACAAATAGGCTATGAGTGTGTGCAAAGTGAAAGGATGAAATGGAATCCTGAAGGAGGGAGGAGCAATGTCTCTACACATGGCGCCAATAACTTGGTTTTCACCATGGTACTTGCCCAGGGCGCCACCAAAGTGGTTTTCACCGTTGGACAAAATATTTTCTATTTTTCAATTTTTTTTTTTGTGTCACAAGGCACCTGTTTGCCAGGTTTTCACCAAGTAATGATTTTTTTATTTTTATGATTTTTTTAAATTTTTTTTGTAGTTTTGAATTAGGATACTCTAAAGAGCTATGTGTAAAACCTGCGAAGGTGCATGTTGTTGATAGGATCCTCCAAAGGTTCACCCTCTGTGGTTGAGAGCTGATATGCACCAGATCCATATGCTGCTGTGATGATGTAAGGACCAAGCCAGTTTGGTTCGAACTTGCCCTTCCTCTTTCCGTCTTGCTGATTTTTAGGATTTTCTCTGATATTAAATGTAAGTAAAGATCCAATAGCCAACAAGATGAGAGGGGGGGGGTGAATCATACAAACTTAATCTTCTATAAAAACATCAGATTCAACCTCAGTAACATATACTTCTATAATATAACCAAAACTGTTAAACATGCAAATTCAAAAGCATATAAACATCACAAACCTCATAACACCAGATTTAACGTGGAAACCTAAATAGGGAAAAACCATTGTGGGATTTTGGACCCACTAGGAAATATACTCTTCTAGAGTATGCTCGGTTAAAAGCAAATCCTGTTAAAGATTACAAACACATTGCTAGATGTGACCTGGTTAAGGGATTTCCCTCAGATCTGTTAAGATCTTCACCTTGTTAGAAGTGACCTTGTTAAAGGATTTCAAACACTCAATCAGAATGTCACCTTGCTAGAGGGTTTTACAAATAAGACTGTTAAGTCCACTCGGTTAAGAGATTTTCTGTTCCTTTCACAAAATAATAGTAATAAAAATCTATTTGCAACTTCACATCTAAAATACTAAAGTAGATTCTTATTTGCTCAATACAATCTAGACATAGAACTAATCTTGTCCATTTGCTGGGCTTCTATATTCTGTTATTCAAACATGTCTTCAAGCTTCTGTGCTCAATAATCACTATGTAGCATCCCTGTGCATACACTTGCCCGCATACATTGTTTATCAATAGTTCCCTATTTATAAACAATTAGCTAATCGCTTAATCTCCTTGATCACATTTCCCATGATCAATCATAGCCATCAGATCTTCAATCTTGTCCAGGTTTAATGCATCTTTCGATCTGAAAATGTTTTACCTCGCCTAGGAACTTGCATATATTTCTTGGAACTTGTGCCAGGGTATTGCGGTTCAATCTGTGCTGTAGATCTTCATGCCAACTTTTCATTGCCTTAGATTCATTAACAAACTTCATGCACGACATACCAATCATTTAATCAGTTCCAGCTCATCAGCTTCCTTCATTAAATATCACATGTAACCATTTAATGCATTCTATTGTAGCTCGGTTAAAACTTGGTTATAACTTGGTAAATACTAAACTTCACTCGGTAGACATTCCGCCTTCATTAACCGATAGCGATAACCTTAAGGTTTATCGACTAGGTTCCTTGCTTGGTAACATAGTATAGTATTAACCTTTCAATTTACAACATATGTATGATGTTAAAACAATCTAAACATCATGATCTCATCATCGTCTGTCTCGGTAATAGTTGCCCATTGAATACCTTATTCATCTTCTTATTCATTATAATATTTCCTGTGTCTTTTACCGACATCTTTATATTCTTCAAATCATACTTCTCAAGATATGGCAACATCATACTAAATTAGAAAATCAATTTCTTGACATCAATGACAAAATAATAATATCAAGACAATAAACATCCTTAATTAGTTATATCTATAATCATCAACAACCTTCTCAATATCCTTATTGAAATGCCAACAATCTTTCATTGTCTGTTATAATGCAATATTGCCAACAATCTCCCCCTTTGGCATTGATGGCAAAACCAATTGATTTGACCTTAAAAGATTCGGATTGTTGTGATTCTGAAATGCTGAAATGCTCTCCCCCATACATTAGACTTCTCCTCTTTTCTTCAGTCTTCTTTCCAATCTATAGTCTTCTCAATTTTCTTCCCCTTAAATTGGTCTTCTCCCCCTTTGACAACAATGCCAAAAAGTAAAGAACTAAACCATAATTTCTTCCTGTATGAAGTGATTTCCTGTTGTTGTGTATCAACTGAGTCTCGGTCAGAGCATTTTGTCTTTAATTCTTGTTCCCTATATTGTTTCATGTAATATTTCCTAGACACCTTTAGAAAACACCCTAAAGTGTGTAATGCAGCATCAACTCCTAAAAGATATTCGATAGAGTCATCAGATTGATGCTTTCACCGAACTCGGTCAGTGAGTAGAAGATAGGGGTAGGACCCCTAACTTACTTCTGAGATATTCAAAAGTGTCCCTTGGTAGTGGCTTGGTGAAGATATCTGCAATTTGTTCCTTTGTGCTAACATACTCCAACACCACTTTCTTCTCTTGAGCTTCTTCTCTAAGATAATGATATTTGATAGAGATGTGCTTTGTCTTAGAGTGCATAACAGGATTTTTTGATATATTAATAGCACTAGTATTGTCACAGAATATAGTTACTACCTCAGTAACTTTCTCATTTATACCTTCCAATAGTTGTTTGATCCATGTAATGTTAGTACAATTCAATGCTGCAGCAATGTATTCAGCTTCTGCTGTTGACTGTGGAACACATCCTTGTTTCTTGCTAAGCCAACTTACTAGTCTTTTTCCTAAAAAGAAAGCTCCTCCACTTGTGCTTTTTCTGTCATCAATGTTGCTTGCCCAATCAGCATCAGTATAAACTTTTAAATCAAAATCATTTCCTTTCTGATATACTAAGCCATAATCATCAGTGCCTTTCAAGTATCTAAAAATTCTTTTGATTGCTGTTATGTGTGTTTCCTTAGGATCTGCAGAGAATCTTGCAACTATACCTACTGCATGTGCTATGTCTGGTCTACTGTGAACAACATATTGTAGTTTTCCAATCATGGATCGGTAAAGTGTCTCATCAACAGATGCAGATTCATCATTCTTTGATAATTTACAGTTGGTAGTCATAGGAGTACTTACTGGTTTTGAATCCTCCATTCCAAATTTCTTCAAGATTTCCTTTATGTACTTGGATTGAGTACTGAAAATCTCATTTTTCATTTGCAGTATCTGTAAACCTATAAAATACTTTATCTCATTGATTAATGACATCTCAAATTCTTTGCTCATTTCATTTCCAAAGTTCTTGCATAAAGAGTCATTTCCACAAAATATAATATCATCAACAAATATGGCTGAGATCAGTATTCCATTTTCATCATTCTTCATGTATATATTGCTGTTCTCACTTGTCCTTATAAAACCAATCTTAATCAAATAAGAGTGCAATCTTTCATACCATGCTCTAGGTGCTTGTTTCAAACCATATAAAGCTTTGTTCAATTTACATACCTGATCTTTATTATTGTCTTCAACAAATCCTTCAGGTTGTTCAATAAAAACTTCTTCTTCTAATATTCCATTCAGAAAAGTAGATTTGACATCCATTTGATATACCTTGAAGTTTTTGAAAGCAGCATAGGCCAACAATGTTCTTACTCCTTCAAGTCTAGCAACAGGTGCAAAAGTTTCACCATAATCAATTCCTTCTTCTTGAGCATAACCTTTGCAAACTAGTCTTGCTTTGTTTCGAATGACCTCTCCTTTTTCATTCAGCTTGTTTATGAAAATCCACTTTGTACCGATTACATTTTTGTCCTTCGGTCTTGGGATTAGTGTCCATGTGTCATTCTTCTTAATTTGATCAATCTCTTCTATCATAGCATTTATCCAATCTTCACTGTTAAATGCCTCTTTCACTATTCTCGGTTCAAATTCAGATATCAGACATGTGTTCTGTCTCAGTTTGTTCCTTGTCATCACTAGATCATCCTTATCTCCTATAATTTGACTTGGTGCATGATGTCTTTTGACATACTTGGCTAATACAGGCTCGATAGGCTCTGTATGATCTTCTTCATCACTTGGTAACTAGATATTCTCTTCATTTTCTTCAACAGTCTTCTCGGTTAGACTTCTCGGTTGAACATAGACAAATTCATCAAAGTCTTCTGGTTCCTTGGAATTTCCTTCATCATTTCTTTATGCAAATTCATCAATTTTCACATTTGCACTTTCTACTATTTTGTTAGATGATTTGATCAGACATTTAAATGCTTTGCTTCTAGAAGAATAACCTAGAAATGTTCCTTCTTCACTTTTCTGATCAAACTTGCCATTTCTATCATCTTTGTGAACATAGCATCTACTTCCAAAGATTTTAAAATAACTTACATTAGGTTTCTTATCATACCAGATTTCATATGGTGTCTTCAAAGTACCTTTCTTCAATTGTACTCGGTTCAAGGTGTAAACTGCTGCGCATATTGCTTCTCTCCAAAATGTTTGTGGCACCTTCTTTTCAATCATCAGTGTTCTAGCACAATCCATAATAGATCTGTTTCTTCTCTCAGCTATTCCATTCTGCTGTGGAGTTCTTGGTGCAGAGACTTGTCTTTTAATACCAAGATCATTGTAGAATAAGTTGAATTCATCAGATGTGAACTCTCCTCCTCTATCTGATCTAAGACATTTTAGTTATCTTCCTGTTTCATTTTCAACTCTTGCCTTGTACCATTTAAACATTTGAAAAACTTCTGATTTTTCTTTTAAAAACATTACTAACATCATCCTTGAATAGTCATCCACAAATAATATGAAATATTTATCACCATAATAACTTTGAATTTTCATAGGACCACAAAGATCAGTGTGCACTAGATCTAAAATTCCCTTAGAAGTGTAAGACTTACTTGTAAAGCTTTATCTTGTCATCTTACCCATCTGGCATCCTTAGCACATAGCATTCTCAGGTTTTTCAAGACTCGGTAGACCTCTTACTGGGTGCTTCTTACTTATTTTGATCAGATTATCAAAATTTACATGACAAAACCTTTTATGCCATAACCAGGTATCATCTATCTTTGCATACAAACACTTGTTACAAGTTGAGTCAAGGTGAAATGTGTTACCTTTTGTTTGTGTCCTGGTAGTAGCTAACTTTCCATTTTTGTCATGAACTTTGATAATTCCTTTTTGAAATTCTATTCGGTAACCTGTGTTGTTTAGCTGTGCTACACTCAACAAATTGTATTTCAAACCTTCAACCCAATAAACATCATTGCATCTTGCATTGTCAAGAAGTGTTATAGATCCTTTACCTTTCACCGAACATGGTGCATCATTACCAAATCTAACATAGCCTCCATCATAATCTTCTAATATAACAAACTTGTGTTTATTTCCCGTCATATGATGTGAGCATCCACTATCTATGATCCAAGAATCATTAGTGTTTATGTGAGATATTAGGATTTTTTCTTCATACCTTTCTTCATTTGATCCATCTTTGATAGCCACATAAACTACTTCCTCTGTATCAGTACCATCTGATTTATCATCATCAGACTCCTCATCAGCTATTAAGCATGTCTTTCTAACTCTTCTTCTGAAATCTTGGTGTCCTCTATAATGATTATCTTTCTATCTGTCATCTCAGTAATCTCTCCTTTCAGTAGAATCTTTGTAAGGACAGTTAGAAGCCATATGTCCTATCTTATCACAATTGAAACATTTCAAAGGTAGTTTTCCTTTATACTTACCTTTGCCTCTCGGTAACCTTTTGGCTAATAGTGCTTCAAACTCTTCTTGCTTTCTGATTTCCTCATATAGTTTGTGTACTTCTTCCATGTTCTTATGAAATCTTTCACTTGCTCCACTGTGATCTTCTTCAGAGTACTTATATTTTCATTCATTGAAATCATTAGATTCATCAAGATGAAAAGAACTAAATGCAGATTCAACTTTATTTACCGAAGATCCACTGTTATCAAAGTTACTTAACTCAAATGCATGTAGCTTACCAATAGTAGCATCTAAAGAAACTGGCATATTAGGTATAGACCTTAATTCATTGATTGTAGAGACTCGGATTGCATAAGCTGGTAGAAGGGTTCTTAACAACTTGTTATATCCTTTTCCTCAATAGTTCCACCCGCTCCTTTGATTTGATTGACAATCTCCTTTAGTCTTGTACTATATTGGGTTATGTTCTCACCTTCATTCATCCTCATAGATTCAAGTTGTCCTCTTAGACTATCTACTTTTTCTCTTTGAACATGTTCATCTCCTCCATATACTGATATGAGCTTATCCCACATAGCCTTTGCATCATTGCAGCCTTCTAGATCATTAAACTCTGAATCGGTCAATGTAGATGTTATTTCAATCATTGCTTGAATATGTTCTTGCTTTGCCTTTATCCCTTCCATAGTCAATGGATAGGTGCTCGGTGTAATAAAATCATTCTCCAGATAGTATACAACATATTCTCCAACTCTTGATAGATGCAGCTTCATCCTTTTCTGCCATGTAGAGAAACTTGACTTGTTCAGCTTCGGTGCATCCCTCTTATACATCTTTGGATCTTTAACTCAAGTGCCTTTAAACTTTTCTTCCAGAGTCCAAAGCTCTGATACCAATTGATAGTTTTGATACTAAATGTAAGTACAGATCCAATAGCCAACAAGATGAGAGGGGGGGGGCGAATCATACAAACTTAATCTTCTATAAAAACATCAGATTCAACCTCGGTAACATATACTTCAATAATATAACCAAAACTGTTAAACATGCAAACTCAAAAGCATATAAACATCATAAACCTCATAACACTAGATTTAACGTGGAAACCCAAATAGAGAAAAATCACTGTGGGATTTTCGACCCACTAAGAAATATACTCTTCTAGAGTATGCTTGGTTAAAAGCAAATCCTGTTAAAGATTACAAACACATTGCTAGATGTGACCCGGTTAAGGGATTTCCCTTAGATCTGTTAAGATATTCACCTTGTTAGAAGTGACCTTGTTAAAGGATTTCAAACACTCAATCAGAATGTCACCTTGCTAGAGGGTTTTACAAATAAGACTATTAAGTCCACTCAGTTAAGAGATTTTTTGTTCCTTTCACAAAATAACAGTAATAAAAATCTATCTGCAACTTCACATCTAAAATGCTAAAGCAGATTTTTATTTGCTCAATACAATCTAGACATAGAACTAATCTTGTCCATTTGCTGGGCTTCTATACTCTATTATTCAAACAGGTCTTCAAGCTTCTGTGCTCGGTAATCACTATGTAGCATCCCTGTGCATACACTTGCTCGCATACATTGTTTATCAACAGTTCCCTATTTATAAACAATTAGCTAACCGCTTAATCTCCTTGATCACATTTCCCATGATCAATCATAGCCATCAGATCTTCAATCTTGTCCAGGTTCAATGCATCTTTCGATCTGAAAATGTTTTACCCCGCCTAGGAACTTACATATATTTCTTGGAACTTGTGCCAGGGTATTGCGGTTCAATCTGCGCTGTAGATCTTCATGCCGACTTTCCATTGCCTTAGATTCATTAACAAACTTCATGCATGACATACCAATCATTTAATCAGTTCCAGCTCATCAGCTTCCTTCATTAAATATCACATGTAACCATTTAATGCATTCTATTGTAGCTCTGTTACAACTCGGTTATAACTCGGTAAATACTAAACTTCACTCGGTAGACATTCTGCCTTCATTAACTGATAGTGATAACCTTAGGGTTTACCAACTAGGTTCCTTGCTTGGTAACATAGTATAGTATTAACCTTTCAATTTACAACATATGTATGATGTTAAAACAATCTAAACATCATGATCTCATCATCGTCTGACTCGGTAATAGTTGCCCATTGAATACCTTATTCATCTTCTTATTCATCATAATCTTTCCTGTGTCTTTTACCGACATCTTTATATTCTTCAAATCATACTTCTCAAGCTATGGCAACACCATACTGAATTAGAAAATCAATTTCTTGACATCAATGACAAAATAATAATATCAAGACAGTAAACATCCTTAATTAGTTATATCTATAATCATCAACAACCTTCTCAATATCCTTATTGAAATTCCAACAATATTTCATTGTCTATTATAATGCAATATTGCCAACAGTTGAGAGCTGATATGCACCAGATCCATATGCTGCTGTGATGATGTAAAGACCAAGCCAATTTGGTTCGAACTTGCCCTTCTTCTCTCTTTCTTGCTGATTTTTAGTATTTTCTCTGAGAACTAAGTCACCTACCTCAAATGTGCGAGGCTTGACTTTATGATTGTAGCTGCGACTCATTCGTTGTTGATAAGCCTTGAGATGATTAAAAGCAGTTTGTCTTCGTTCATCCAATAGTTCAAGTTCCTGTAAGCAAGAGACCCTGTAGTCTTCATCACTGATAATGTTTTGCAAAGAGACTCGTAAAGAGGGTAACTCAACCTCAATAGGCAAGATAGATTCAACGCCATATACAAGTGAATTAGGTGTAGCTCCTGTGGTGTGCGGATGCTTGTGCGGTAAGCCCAAAGTGCGGGATTAAGTTGGATATGCCAATTGCGGCCAGTGTCATCAACTGTCTTTTTAATATGTTAAGAATGATTTTATTTGACGCCTCATCTTGGTCGTTACCTTGGGGGTAATAAGGTGTGGAGAAATGATGGGTAATATGAAAGCAATCACAAAGTTCACGAACATCCTGATTTTTGAAGGGATGCCCATTATCGGTGATGATGGAGATAGGAATACCGTATCGACAAATGATGTAGTTGAGAATGAATGTAGCAATCTATTTTCCAGTGACTTGTGTAAGAGGCACAACTTCGATCCATTTTGTGAAATACTCTATGGCGGTGATTATGAATTTGTGGCCATGGGAAGAAGGATGGTGAATCTTGCCTATGAGATCGAGACCCCATTGGCAAAAGGGCCAAGGAGTCGCAATCGATTGAAGTTCTTGTGCTGGCACATGAATGAGGTCTCTGTGAAGTTGACATTGCTTACATATTTTGACAAACTAATATGAGTCTTTTTCCATATTGGGCCAGTAATATCTAGTCTTGATGAGTTTCTTGGCTAAGGTAGGACCACTAGAATGTGGACCATATATCTCTTCATGAACTTTGTATAACACAATCTGAGCTTTGTCCCTTTCTAAACATCTAAGAAGAGTGCCATGTAGACCTTGATGGTATAGGATATTAACTAAAATGACATATCGAGAAGATTGATGAATGAAAGTGCGATGTTGGTTGTTAGATAAGTCAGGAGGAAGGGTATTATTTCATAGGTATGTGAAAATGGAACCATATAACTAGGAATCAGGACCAATGACACATATCATCTCAGTAGGAGTGATCTCATACGAGGGAACCAAAAAGTTATCCACCAAGAACTCATAGCGCATTTTATTCTGTGGTAGATCGATTAGTGAAGCAATTATAGCCATGGCATCTACATATCGATTTTGCTCTCTTGGTATCTGCTCAAAATCTAACTTCACGAAATGTTGTTTCAGGTCATCCACCATTCTTTTGTAAGGCATTAATTTTTCATCTTTAGTCTGGTAGTCATCAGTTGCTTGACAAATTACAAGTTGAGAGTCCCCAAAAACATGAAGTTCCTGGATCTTCCACTGAACTGCAATCCGTAATCCAGTTGTTAATGCCTCGTATTCTGCTATGTTATTAGTGCAAAGAAATGATAATAGATATGATTTTGGTATGGAATCCCCTTGAGGTGTGAAGAAGAGGATGCCAGCTTTTGCACCATGTTGTGTGTATGAGCCGTCAAAGTATAGTTGCCAAGTCTTTGTGTGTGATATTGTCAAGATGAATTCATCTGGAAATTCTGAAGTTAGAGGAGCATCATCTATCATGGGAGCATCTACTAATTGATCTGCAATAGCTTGTCCTTTTATTGCTTTTCTGTCCACATACTCAATGTCGAATTCACTCAGGAGCATCACCCATTTGGCTAGTCAACCAGTAAGCGTTGCTTTGTTGAGAAGATATTTCAATGGATTGATCCTTGTGACCAACTTAGTTTTATGAGTTAGCATGTAATGTCATAATTTCTGTGAAGCGAAGACCACAAAGAGACATGCACGCTTAATGAGTGTGTAGTTTAGCTCATATCCCACCAAAGTGCAATTGATGTAGTAGACTGCCTTTTCTTTGCCCTCAGTGTTTTGTTGAGCTAAGAGTGCCCCCAGTGCTATTGAAGTAGCGGATTTTGACTGAATGATGTGTAGCTCGAGTGGCTATCTTCCTTGATGAAGGAATTGAGATAGAATTACTAATGTGTGAACTACATAGGCCCATATGCATGTCACCTAAAGAAGTTTGGGCATCCCTGACAACAAAGTCCCTCGAGGAACCTCCTTTAAAGGTCCATGATGTATCGCCAGAAGGGAAAGGATGTGCGACATAAGTGGATGAGTTATGAAGGCTTATGATTGTGAAAAGAAGTGAAAGTAGGATAGCATGATGGAGACTTAGGATCAACAAGTATGCTTTATGACTTGAAATTTTAGAACTTTTTCCCCCAGTTATTTTGATATTAGGGGAGATCATCTCTTGCTCTTTTTCTTTCATAGGATTTTTATCCTTGACTTTGATTTTTGTAAAGTCCCATAGCTTTTGATTTTGATTTGAACTAAAGGACTTCTCTTTATTTTTGACTTTTAGATTTTTCTTTTCAAAGCTTGATTTTTCATCCCCAATGAGTAAGGGCTTTTGTAATTCTTGTTGATCCAAATCTGGAAGTGGAGTGGAAATGGAATGAGTGGATGATATGCTAAATCTATGTGAGTTATCAAGAGGGTTGGCGATACACTCAATAGATTCTTTGTTGGAACCACTCTTAGGACTATTGATATCCAGAGCTGCTTGCACCACTAGAGGAGATTTGCATTCAAACTTAGTAGCCACAACACTAGGTGGTTCATACCCAATTCCTTGATATTGCACATTGTTTGTAATTTGTTCTTGTCAACTAAATGTCTTAGGAGATAGTGGGAGTTGATCAACATGAAAGATATACTCACCACATCCCAGGCCTTTAACCTTGAAATTTTCTTTGATCTCTGCTTGTTTTGATGTAGAAGCTTTCAAGGATTCTGGATCCACATATGCTGAAGATGGAATAGCCTCTCGATTGACTGGTATTGTTATTTCTGTTCTAGGTCGCAGGTTGTTGCAATATATGAATGGATTTGGATCACCATTAACGGTCACTTCAAATCCATTGTGTGGAAACTTGATACATTGATGATATGTAGATGGGACTGCACTCATATCATGAATCCATGGGCATCCCAAGAGTATATTGTATGTGAGATCTAGGTCTAGGACTTGACAAACCACATCCTTTGTAACTGGCCCTACTCTGAGAGGTAAGGTGACTGTGCCTTTAGATGAACGCTCTTCGTCATCATATGCTTTGATGGTAATTTTGTTTGTAGAATTCACAGCTTTATCTGAATATCCCAATTATTTAATAGTGCTCAATGTACAAATGTTTAGACCAGCTCCTCCATCTATCAAGACTCATTTTATTCAATGTTTGTGTAGGAAGGCTTCAATGTGTAAAGGTGCATTATGTGGCTGACTTACAGAGGCGTCATCGACTTCTATGAATGTAAGGGAGTGTGGAATGGAAGGTATCCCACCATGACTTGAAACTAATCCACGTTCAGATCACTAGGGACATAAGTGTCTCTCAAGATTTTGTCAAGAATAACTTTATGTGCGGGGGATATGTGTAAGAGCTCAAGGATGGAGATGAACGCGGGAGTCTTCCCTAACTGTTCTACAAGGTCATACTTAGGCTTGGTTGATGAGGAAGCGGTGTTTTTAGTTGGATCACCTTGCAAAGTGAATTTACCTCGACGAGTTGTAACATTACATTTAGAGGTTGGTTCGGATGAAGATCCAATTCCTTTTAGGATAATTTTGGGTCTTTGGGTAGAATTCTCAGGTGTTTTTTCCTTGATGATAATGGTAGAGACATTATTGTCCATCAAAATGTGATTGATAGTTGAATTATAGTTATAAGATGCTCTGGTATAGTTGGTCTACTCATCTGTGGCTTTGGCTTTTCCCTTATCATGTTTTGGGAATGGTTCTTTAAACATTTCATGTTCTTGATTGGATGAGTGTCCTTCAATCTCAATGTCACCTCTATCAATGAGATCTTGTATGATGTTCTTCAGTCAATGACAATTTCCTGTCTTATGACCCTTGCTCTTATGAAATTCACAATACTCATCATCATTCCACCAATTTGGTTTGACCTTTGGCTCATATGGAGGAAAATCTGGAATTGTTATTATTTTGTTTGGCACTAGCTTCTTGAAAACTGATTCTAGTGGTTCTCCCAATGGAGTGTACTTCCTTTGTGATTTTGAAGTTGTTTGAGTATTCACTTGATTGTTTGTAGAGCTTGATCTCGAAAAAATGATTTTAGGTCGCACTGTATTGGCATCCACAACACCATCATTGACTGTGTTCTTGTTTTTATTCCAAAATCTTGGCTTGTCTTTTCTTTTAAAGTCCTCTTTGTTTTCTTTGAATATCTTAATGACTCCTTGTTCAATTAGGACCTTCCCTGTTGCTAAGCCTTTTTCAATGACATCCTTGAAGGTGGACAAACAAGCTTTTCTTAGATCATAACCAATGTCTTTGTTGACATTCTGGGTGTACATCTCTACCATTTGTTTCTGTGGAATTTCACAAGAGCATCTGCTGGCTAGATTTCTCCATCCTTTTGCTTGGTGTTGCACAAAGTAGTGACTGATATGTCTATCTCTATGTTATATGAGAAATGTTGGATAAATGCCTTTGCTAGATCACCCCATGACTTAATCCCAAGTGGGAGTTGGGAGAACCATTCGATAGCTAGATCACCTAAGCTCTGTGGGAATAATCTCATCAAATATGTCTCTTCTATTGCTACCTCAATGCAGGTTGTGAAAAACTATCTTATATGTTCCTTAGGATCCCCTTTTCCTCTGTACTTATCAAACTTAGGTGTCACAAAGTGTGTAGGAAATGGAGGCATTGGAATGCTTTTGTCAAATGGATAGGGACATATGTCTCTCATTGTGTAAGTTGGCTTCGGTGTATTTATGTCCTCCATTTTCTTTTGTAAGTCCTTGATTTGCTGTTCCAAATTATTCTTAGGTGGAGATCGACTTCTCGAACCATATCCCATACCTGAGGCACCGGGTGGAGGAGGAGCATGTTGCATATATGGATGATATTGATCATATACATGTTCATATGGAGGAGGTCTATAATGATGCTGCGTATACAGACCACTTGGTATAGAGTCATGGTGAGGAATCAAATATCTTTGTCCATGCATACCATACCCTACAGGAATGTCATGAGTTTGTTCTAATGTGTTGCCCCCAAATTTGACATGGGGTTTCCTTGTGTCCAAATTTTGAACATGCCTTTGGATATCCAATTGCTTTGGTGGTTGGTCCTTAGCATTGGCATGTGATTGAGTATATTTTTCTGCATAAGACTTCCATAATGGTCTGCGAAGGTGAGTATCATATGCTTGACCATGTGTGTATGGGACCTCAGGTTTTTGAAACAAAGATGATGGTGATTCAGGCACCATATGTGGTCCTCTATTGTCTCCACTATTAGGCCTACTTTGATCCATGTTGAGGTGAGGTTGTTGCAAAGGTTGATTTTCCATTATTTGAGACATGTCAAAATCATGAGGGATCTTGGCTCCACTTTGTGCCATCACTTGTAAGAAATATTGTCTATCTCTCCTCATTATTTCCTCAACCAATCGATTGAAACGGGGATCCATAATGGAGTCTTCCACTTTTGCTGAATGTACAGAAATGTTGTCCATATTGTCATTGTGTGTATCATTGTTGTTTGTAGTGTCCATGTGCTCAACATTTGGAATGTTTCTATAGGCATCCATGTCAGGTAATGTAGTATGATCAGAATTGAAAAAGATATCATTGTCATACTCATAGGAACTCATGTTTGCGGACTCTTGAGCCTCTTTAGTTTCTCTCCTAGATTTTTGGGAACGGATTTCAACCATGAACTAGGTATTGACCAAGATGTTTGAGACTAGATGAAAAGGGAAAGGGTATGGAAGACCAAGAGTTGGATGGAATGTAAATGAATCTGAGGTATACTTGCAATGTCCAAAGTTTAAGACCAAGTATGTATGTAGTAGAGTAGGTATGACTTCCAAAGAGATGATAGTTTCTCTTGATGAGGTAAGTTGACCTTGACTCTAAGTAAGACCAAATGAGATCCAAAGGTGATAGACCTTGATGAGGGACCACTTAGCAAAATGTTGTTGTATGTAGTGTGTTGACAAAGCAAGATGAGGACAAGCAAGTGACCTTTTGACTCAAGTTTAGACAAATGTGAATGTAATGTAAGGTGTAAAGCAATGATGGACTTTGTGAGACCCAAAGACAGGTTGAATGCTAGATGAAAACTTGGAGAGATAACCTAGGAAACTCAATAAGTCTGAAGCTAACTGTTCTTGTTTGCTGGACTGTAAAAGTTTTTCAATTCTGAACACAGATGTGCTTAAATGTTTGCTAGTCTATTAAAACAAGGCACACAATAAAGATAAAAAATCCTTGCCAAGGTCCTGCAACAAAGATCTGTTAGTAGTTTGGATTGTTTCAAATGATCACCCATTCTTGCAAGCACACAAGTTAGGTAAATTTTAGATCCAAAAGACTTTGTGAAATAGGGGCCTTCAACAAAATGATTTTGCTTTCAAGACAAGCTGCACCAATTTCGTTAGCTAGATCAGAAGATGTTAGCTCAAAATAAACCAGATCCGAAGTTTGAATAATGAAATAAAACCTTAAAATTGGATAAAAGATCGAAATGCAAAAGATGAAACACATACGTGATTTTACCCTACACAGACGCGTTTCAACACCTCACAGACGTGTTTCTACAAAAAATGCAAAACAATAAAATCTAGAAAACACAAACGCGATTAAAATGATCACAGATGTGGCTAAATCTCGCAGATGCAATTAAATCGCCCACAAACGTGCCTCTAATGAAAACCTGCAATCTAGAAAATGAAAATACTATCGAAAACACAGATGCGATTCAGAGGTTCACAAATGCGGCAGAAAATAAAAAACGCAATCTCAAAATGCACAAACGTGAAAATCATCGAAATATTGTCGGAAATGTCAGATCTGCAACTTAAAAAAAAAAAAAATCTGCAACAAAAGATGTTAAATGCAAAAGGGACAAGAGTCCCACCGGGCGTGCCAAAATGTATATGGTGAAAAGTGGAAACAACAATATTGAAAGACTAAATGAATTCAATCGTAAAACCCTAGCCTAACAACAACAAAGATCCACCATAACATATGAAGATTACCTAAGACAATGCAAATCAAATGAAATCACAAAGATTATACCATCACATGTCCAATAGGGTTTGGATCTCCATTCTTCCTATCTCCATTGATCTTGTTTGATATATTTGCTCTCAAATTTTATGTGTGCACAAGAGCTCAACAAAGAATGAAAATGTGGTTGCAAGTAGACTTGATTGCATATGAAAGTTCGAATACTAGAGTAGTCAGATAGTCAACCGATCAGGGTTGATAATGAAGGAAACATCTCCTTATATAGAAGACACTATAAGAAATGAAGGGATAAGATTGATAGGTGTAAAAGATAAATGGTCGGCAAGGATTAGAGGGCAGGTAAAGAAAATAAGAAAATAATGAGAGGGTAGGTAGTGTAGGAATTAAGAGATGAATGACATGTGTCATAGGTAGAAAAGGCTAATGAAAAAATTAAATAAATAAAGATTCATTTAATTAATAGAGGAAGTGGGCTCAATTAAATAAATAAAAGTATTTATTTAATTTAGTAGGAAAGGATAATTTAAATAAATAAATGTATCTATTTAAATAAGAAATAAGGCTAGAAGAGGGTAAATGAATTAATTAAATAAATAAAGATTCATTTAATTAATAGAAGAATTAGGCTTAAATAATTAAATAAATAAAGATATTTATTTAATTAGACATGACAATTTTAGGTGTCTACAATAGTTACACCAACATCTCATGGGAATAACACATCGTGTTATTCGCCATCTTGTTATTGACATCGTGTGTTATTCAACATTGAGGCAACAACAACAGGCTAAGGTTTTAGCAGGCTCAAGTTTCACTCGTATGAGATGGCAGGGAAGGCGAGGAAGTCAGTTCCTTTCTTCCCCCACGTGGGCATAGATCAAAGAAAATGATGCTTTTCGGATAAGAGAAAGCGAGGAGCGGGCGATGTTACCGCTATCCCGCAAGCATAAAATGCTAAAGAGAGTGTGTTGTGAGGCAACACATGCAAGGGGAAGTTTCCTCACCCTGCTACCCTGCACCAAGAGAAACAACATTTGAGTGGCTCATGCGGTAATGAAGCAAAGAGAACAAAGGGCTTTTCCCGCTATCCCGCAAGGGATTTTGGGAAGCAAGGCAAAAAGCACCAAGGAAAGAGTATTACAGGGCAACAAAAGACAAGGGCAAACGACTTTCCTCGCCATCTCATAGGGTAAGTAAAGGCCCAAATGATGTGTGCGAGATAAGGAAAAGAAAAGTGTGGGGGTTTTCCCTGCCATCCCGTGTCGAATAAAAATGCATAGATATGGCTGCACAGGGTGACCAAATGCAAGGGGCGATTATTGCGCTCGCCATCCTACACAATATGAAGGTTGCTCGATTGTCACACAATAGAAAGAAGCATGGGCCCAGGGTGCCACATCAATCATTGTCAGTCATCGAATATCCATAAAGGTATGATCCGACCACCATGTTTTAAATTCCCATTGATCCCTGTGGAGGGCTATGCAGCGCAATCTTGTGCGTCCATTTGTGCGAGCCCTAGAGGATCGGATGGCCATATTTCAAATTAATAGGGTTGTTGAGGTTTTTAATGCTCTGTGTATGGTGGTTGTCAACCCGATGGTTGAGATGATATTTTCACTCAGTCGATGCCCCAAATCCAAGTAGAATTCAATGCAGCTGTTGACTTTGGATGCCACCTGCGACTCATTCATTGCAGACAGGGGACTTATGGGTCTGAAGGCTTTTTCATACGCCATTCCAACGCAAATCCCTTATGATTTTAAGGGAATGTTTGTCCCTCTCGATGCTTTTGTAGGTGACTTCTAGACATTTTCCTCCACTGCTCATGCTCATTCAATGCGAAATGCAAACTTTATTGGCCTGCAGACACCACAGTGATGCCTTGTGCATGGAGATATCTTCCTTGTAGGGATATTTTGATTTTCCAAAGGTAGAGGATGTTCTTAGAGCCAAATTCAACATGCCATCAGATCATCCTCGATCTTCTTCCTCCTCTTGGATATTTTGTAACTTAACCCAACTCATGATTAGGGTTTCTTAACTCCAACTTGATCTGAGTTATGCCTGAGGTTTAAAGACAACTTTTGTCCCCTTTTTCAGGGATCTTCTTTCTTTTCTTTTGTAGGAAACTTATGTTGTTATGCATTTGTAAGGTTTTTGCTTTGCCTACATGAATAAAATTAGCTATCTTGCCTACTTTCAGTTTTGATAATTTGTGTAATGTTTTCCCCTTTTTTTTTTGAATGCATTCTTGCGTGTTTTTTGAGTATATGTGACCTTGTTAATCCCTCTTATAACTTCATCTATGAGCTAAGTGAAACTCCTTTTGATTTTCATAAGAATTCTCACCTTCACTCATGCTTTAGGAAACTAACTAGGATAGAAAGTTGTACATATTCTTGGTTGATTTTCATTAATGTCTTGTGCAACTATAGGAAAGAAGATCATTTCAATCTAGGTGTGAACCTTATTTCCCTTCTTTAAAGCATCCCTTCTTTCTCCCCTTTTCCCTTTCAAAACCAGTAGAATATATAATTCAGTGTTGGGTTAGTCCAACACTAGCACTCAGATTGATAAGGAAGTTGGCCTTCTCCGGAGACTCAACCTCACTTTTGCAAGTCCCACACTTGGGAGTTTGTTTTAATGTTTCACAAGGTTGATGATCACAGGGTGCAAACTTTTGTGACAATAGTTTTTGGCACGCCTGATGGGACTGATTGAACCAGCTTTGGTTCAAGCTTTATTATCATTTTGTTGGTGGTTGGTGTGTTCATCAGGAAATTCATCTATTGGAGGCAACATTTCACATACATGGCAACTAAGCAGAAAAAATTCTACTAGTCAAGCAGTTCAATGCTCTAAACAACTGAAGATTTGGTGTGTTCTTCAGTCTCAGCCTCTAGAGGCTTCATTATTTAAGCACCTGACTTGAACAAATTTGGTGAATATTGGTATGTCACCTTCCTCTCATAAGACAAATACTTTTGTCCTTTGCAAGAAATATATTTAGCAAAACCCATCTCTTTTGAATGTTTTTACAATGACTACACACAACAGGTGTAACTTTTATGCACCCCCATTTTTTGAAAATGCAAATCTTTCACCCTCCCCTTACCAACAAGAACAAACTAGGACTACTCCTAGTTTTAATCCAAATATCTTACTACAACATCAGGTGGGAATTTCCTTAATGCTTGCCACCCATCCACCCACCCCTGCTCTACCTCCCAATCGGCCCCAAAGTGATGAAAGGGATGCTATTTTTAAGATGAAAAGCATGATACTCAGTTTTAGACAAAAGATTGATGAGATCAATCAACAACAACTATGAGATCGATAGCAGGAGGAGGCCTTTTATCAACAACAACTAGAGTTGGAATACCAACAACACCATGAGGCCTTTCTTGCAAAGCAACTTGCTTCTGCAAGGGAGGAAGAGATCAAGTAGCTGGCAACAGTTGAGGTCAAAATCATGCAGGCAGAGGCCTCTACTCCTATTCCCCTTAAAATAAGATTTTATAGTTTCAGACAATAGAGCTCTTTTAAATCTTTTGAGGAGCCCATCCTTGAGAAGATCCACCCTTACAATGAGCCTATTTAGGAGAGCTCTAATTTCAATGTCCCAAGTTCCATGGGAATGCCAGTTATGGATGTGCAAGAGCCTATTTTTCAGCCCCCTCAATGGTCTGGCCCTGTTGAGATCCACCTTTGCAAAGATGGACATGTAGTTTTGAGGGTAGATGGAACTCATCCTCCCCACATATATACCAGATGACCTTCTGCTAATTGGGATGACATTAAGGATCCAAAGATTCTGCAAAGGGAGTCTAATGACAACTTGTTGCAACACATGACCACACCATAACAAATATGCAGTGAGGAGGAAGTCTTGGTCATCTCTGAGCACCTTCCCTCCTTAATTGAGGATGAACAAGAGATTTCTTCACCCAGACCAGTGGTGTACTCTTTGTAGGAGGAGCCTGCATTAGATGAATAAAATCATTGTGGTTGTGGGGTAATGGGAGATCTCATTTCTGCCCCCATTCCCATATTTTCAGAACTTCAAGAGAGTTGCATCACTACCCAAATCAGTCCCATTTTCTTAAAAGGTCTAGAAGAGTTGCAGGAGGACTCCTTTTGGGACGATTTGGAGGGATTTTGTTCAAATTTGGGCTCAAAGTCACCCCCTCATAGTAAGCTGATTGTTGAGGAGCACGAGGAACAAATCATGGAGGTGACTGCTTGGCCACCATCTCATGTGCAAGTCCAAGAGAAAACAAATATGGACTCCCAACCTTTGATGGGCCAAGATGGGGACTTGTAGGGGGTTGTTGATCAAAATGAGAAAGGCCAAAAATCGGAGTTGACTTGTGAAGACATTTTTTCTGACATCTCTAATTTTTAAAATTTTGAAGCTGAGGTAGAGCATATTCCATATGAAGGGGTTGATCAAGAGTTTTATGATGATATGTTCTTACATATCATTGATTCTTTCTATTCCAAACTTGTTGAGGGTTTGGTGTCCTCAAGTGGGGAGGTTCTTGATCAACATGGCCAAATTTTGGTTGATGGGGTAGTTGAGCAAGTTGATGCCAAAAGAGGAAGTGCAATCAAATTGGGCATTTCAAGAGGATTCCCAATCAAATATCTCTCCATGATTGGGGTCAAGCATGAAGTTGCAGACCCACATGCCCAAGCTATGAGTGAAGAGCAAATTAACAATGTGTTTGATCTAGCTATTGGAGTATGTATATTTGTTTGTGAGTTGTAGGGTTTCCTGCAACTAGCATTAGTTTTACCCTTCATCTTTTAGCTTTGTATTTTGTTCGAGAGACATGAAAATCACCCCTCCTTGTTTAGGGAGGGAAGCTATTTTAACCAATTTGTGAATGGTTTTGTTTGACAATTTCAAGATTGACTGGATAAAGTAGGGTAGTGTAGGTTTATTTCCTCCAAGTAATTTGATACACTGTATTTAGTTTTCAGTAATTTTTGTTTGTAATAAGTGCACAAGCACTGTCTACTCTTCTGGAAGTAGCAGAGAATTTTGATGTCTTCAAGGTTGCAGGGGTAGCGGTATCTAATTTTTTTACAGTCCTTGACTCTATGCCCAATGGATATCTAAGACTCTGGTCTTTCCCTAAGAAAGCTTAGGGCCCCCTTTGATTCACCAGAAATTTTGGCAATTTTTGTGCCAACCCTTGCAGAGATCATTTCTAAGATTTCAGTGTAGCTAACACGTTGCCTTAGTCAATGCAACTAACACGTTGTGTTATTGTACTTAACAGAGTTAGCTGCTTCTTTATTTTTTCAGAAAAGCACATAACATGAAGGTTATGTGAGGGTCAATAATATGAGGGTTATTGATCCGTGCCTTGTAGTTAAACTAGCATCTCATGCAAATAACGCATTATGTGTTATTTAGCACTGAGACAACAACAACAGGCTAAGGTTTAAACAAGATCAAGTTTCATTCCTGCGAGATAGGAGGGAAGGTGAGGAAGTTAGTTCCTTTCTCCCTTGCACAGGCATAGATCAAAGAAAATGATGCTTGTGGGATAAGACAAAGTGAGGAGTGGGCGATTTTCCTGCTATCCAGCAATTCATAAAGTGCTAAAGAGGGTGTGTTGCAGGAAAACACTTGCAAGGAGAAGTTTCCTCCCCTCGCTACCCCGCACCAAGAGAAAGAACATTTGAGTGGCTCGCGAGGTAACGAAGCAAAGAGAATAGAGTGCTTTTCCCACCATCCCGCAAGGGATTTTGGGAAGCAATTGGGCCCTCAAGGGTAAGAAACACATAGTGTGGGTGATGTTCCCCGCCACCCTGTGAGGCAAAAAGCACCAAGGAAAGAGTGTTGTAGGGTAATAAAAGACAAGGGCATATGGCTTTCCTCACCATCCCGTAGGGTAAGTAAAGGCCCAAATGATGCGTACAGGATAAGGAAAAGAAAAGTGTGGGGGTTTTCCCCACCATCCGGTGCTGAATAAGAATGCACAGAGATGGCCACACGAGGTGACCAAATGCAAGGGGCTTACCCCCGCCATCCCACATGATATGAAGGTTTCTCGGTGGTCAGTCGTTGGATCTTCATAATGGTCTAACTCGACGACCATGTTTTAAACTCCCATTGAGCCCTGTGGAGAGCTATGCTGTGCAATCTTGTGCATCCATTTGCGCTCACCCTAGAGGATCAAATGACCAGATTTCAAATTGATAGGACCATTGAGGTTTTGAATGCTCTGTGTATTGTGGTTGTCAACTTGATGGTCAAGAGAATCTTTTGGCTCGGTCGGTGCCCCAAATCCAATTAGAATTTAGTGCAGCTGCCGATTTTGGATGCCACCTATAGTTCATTCATTGTAGACAAAATACTTATGGGTTTTAAGGATTTTGAGATGCCATCCCAATGCAAATCCCTCCTAATTTTTAGGGAATGTTTGTCCCTCCCAATGCTTCTGCAAGCAACTTCCAGACATTTTCCTCCACTGCTCATGCTCATTCAATACATAATGGAGACTTTCTTGGCTTGCAGATGCCACAATGATGCCTTAGCACATAGATATCTTCCTTGTAGGGACATTTCACTTTTCCAAAGGTAGAGGATGCTCTTAGAGCCGACTTAAACACACCATCATAAATTCCTTGATCTGATCTTCCTCTTGGATATTTTGTAACCTAACCCTGCCTAGGGTTAGGGTTTCTTAACTCCAACTCAATCTGAGTTATGCTTAAGCTTTAAAGGAAATTTTTGTCCCTTGTTTTAGGGATCTTCTTTCTTTTCTTCTGCAGGAAACTTATGTTCTTCTGCATTTGTAAGATTTTTGCCTTGCCACTACATGAATAAAGTTATCTATCTTGCCTACTTTCAGTTTGGATAATTTGTGTAATGTTTTCCCCTCTTGTCTAAATGCAATCTTGTTTATTTTTTGAGTATATGTGATCATGTTAACCCCTCTTAGAACTTCATCTATGAGCTAAGTGTAGTTCCTTTTGATTTTGATAAGAATTATAACCTTCACTCATGCTTTAGGAAACTAACTAGGATAGAAATTTGTGTATAATCTTGGTTGATTTTCATTTATGACTTGTGAGACTATAGGCAGGAAGATCATTTTAATCTAGGTGTGAACCTTATTTTCCTTCTTTCTCCCCTTTTCACTGTCAAAACCAGTAGAATAGATAATTCAGTGTTGGGTTAGTCCAACACTTGCACTCAGATTGATAAGGAAGCCATCCTTCTCTGGAGACTTAGCCTGACTTCTGCAAGTCCCACACTTGGGAGGCTATTTCCATGTTTCACAAGGTTGATGATCAAGGTTGATCATTTCAAGGTGCAAATTTTTGTGACAACATTTAATTAATTTATATGTACACAAGTTTAAACCAGATCCACCATCTATAAGGACTCGCTTGCATTTGTGCTTTTGGATGATAGCCTTGATGTGGAGGGATTTGATATGCATGGAGCCATCAGGTGGGGCATCCTTGGAAGTAAAGATGAGGTGGTTCTGGGCAGCTAGGTTGCCAATAAGAGCCTGGAACTAGGTGACATTGATATTGTCTGGGACTCAGGACTCTAAGAGAGATTACTCAAGAATCTCTTTATGTACAGGTGAAGTCTTGAGGAGTTCAAGAATGGAGATCTATGTAGGAGTTTTTTCGAGATGCTCAAGGATATCATATCAATAGGTGGATGAAATGGGAGGTTGCAGAGGAGGAAGAGGGTCTCTTTGAGCGGTTACTCTTCCTCGGTGGGTGGTGATGTTGCAGTCATTCTGGGAGTGGGAGGTAGAAGGCGTTGTACCTTGAATGACTACCTTGGCTTGGGAGGACCAATTGGATTATTGCGGAGGGGGGACACCTTGGATGGTAACCCTGGGTCTATGAGGGGTGGTAGGGGGATCGACTCCTTGGATTATGATGGTATTAACATGGGTATCAATAGGTTCTATGTCACCTACCAAGGAGTCAAAGCCGAAAACGTAGTTGGTATAGTCATAATGAATTTTATTGGATGATGATGATTTGTCCTTACTATGCTTAGGAAATGGATCCTGGTACATTATGAGTTTATCATTAAAGTTACCAAGTTTAGTAGTGGCTACTTCGATGTCACCCTTGTCAATTAGTTCCTGGATGTAGTTCTTGAGTTTCATACACTTTCATGTGTCATGATCATTGATGCAGTGGTAATCACTATATTCATTCTCATTGTACCACTAGGGTTTAGGCTGATTTAGATCAAAAGGATGGGTTATCGGGAAGACAACTGCGCCAGCCTAGACAAGTTTCTAGAAGATGACCTCTATGGGTTCAACAAGAGGGGTATACTCCCACTGAGTTTTATTGTTGGAACGGGGTGGTTAACCTTGGATGGTGACATTGTTGGGAGGTTGGAGTTGATTGCGATTGTTGGATTGGGTGTTGAAGAAACTGTTGGTGGTGGTGGGTTTGGAAGGAGCGGCCATAGTTTGCACATGCTTGGCATCAATGACTCCATCATTGACTACATTCTTGTTCTTGGACCAAAATTTAGGCTTGTCATTATAAGAGGAGGAGTTTTTATTAGATTTATGATAATGCTTTAGTGTTCCTTCCTCTAAAAAGACGTTCTCTAAAGCTAATCCTTTCTTGGTGATTTGATCAAAGGTCTCAAGACATTCACAAGTCAAGGGTTTTGAGAGTTCAGGTACCAAATTTCATTGAAATAATTCAACTTTATTTGACTTTGGTATATCCCATGAGAATTTTTTAATGAGATGATGCCATCTTTGAAGGAAGTTGGTGAAGGTTTTGTCGGGCCTTTGTTTTGTGTTACATAAATCCATCATAGAAACATTGTTCTTGATATTGTAAGCATAGTGAGATACTAACTTCTCTACCAAATCTGGGAAGGACTTGATGGATCCTCAGGTAAGGTGGAGAACCAAGCGAGGGCATCCCCACTAGGACTTTTAGGGAAAAGTATTCTAAGGTAGACATCACTATAGGAGACATCTTGGCAAATGCTGTAGAATTCACGAACATGATCTCTAGGGTCACCTTTGCCTTTGTATTTTTCAAATTTAGGCATTTCAAACCCTAGAGGGTAAGGTGCGACTGAGATGGAAGGGTCATACAGACAAAGACATATTTCATCAAAAGTGTAAGGTCTCTTGTTTGACCCATCTTTGAGATTTTTGATGAGGTCTTTCATGTCCTAAATTTATTTCATAAGATCAACTTGTTGGTTATGGACATTAGGGACATAATGACCTGTGTTAGGTACTGGAATTTGATTGGTCACTAGAGGGATACCACCACCACCACCAATGTATTGGTAAGTGGAACCAAGAGGTTGTGAAGTGACTTGAGGTTGTGAGATACAAATAGTGCTGGTGGGAGGTAAGCTAGTGTGCATGAAATTGAGGGTATTATGGAGAGGTGCGGTCGACCTAGGAGGTTGAGATATGGCTGGATTGGACATGCTTTGAGGTATGGAAATTGGAGGTAACAAAACTGCAGGTGCGGTGGTCATGGGTTGTGGGTAAAGAATAGCATGAATGATGGGTTGATCTAAGAGGTCACCTATCGGTGGTCTGTCAAGGATAGACCGGTCAAATCCTAAGGGAAAATGTGCCCCTTGAGTGTTGAGATGAGGTATACACCCATTAGGATTATGTTTGAAAAATCTCTCCATCATGTCTTGATTGTAAGGATTGTCGACAAAATATTGGACACATGGAGAAAGCTCAGGTTGGTAAATAAGTTGTTCTTCTTGTTTCGGATCTTGATCGAAGTAGTGGCTAGTCTCAGGCATCTCATTACCTTTGGTGGCCATTTTTTGATTTTTGTGAGCAAGTCAAGACCATACATAGGTAACCTTAATGAAGGAATCGGTAGACACCGGAAATGATTAAGAGGGGATGATGGTAGGACTTAGGAAGTTTTGATTCGATTTGATTTGGATGGAATTGATTTTGGATAAGATTTATTTGATTAGGATGATACCTTAGTCCTTGGATTAGGATTTGGGTGAGGGACTGATGATGTGCACCACAAGCAAGGTGACAACGAAGCTAGGTAAAAATTTAAACCTTATGATATTGATCGTCTTCTTCTACTTAGGGTAGACTAACGTCCCTAAGAAAAATAAGACAAATAATAAGGGTTTTGATCAACCCACAATGATTAGACAAAGATACTTGGGGGAGATTATTTCCCAAGCACAAAAGCCAATTGATTAATTGATTAAGGATGAAGGTCTAAATCCAACTTTTACAAGGCATTACTACTATGATGAGGTTGATTAACTGATTGATTAGGATGATTTGATTAATTGGATAGATGATTGATTGTGTTAAGTCCTTAAAGATTAAAAGTGAAAATGATAAGAAGTGACAAATGATTATGGAAGAAAGGGAAATGATTCAGGAAATGAAAATGTGATGCAATGTAAAGTTACCCTAGATGAACCAAGACTCAATAATTGGTTGGTGGTGAAGGCACATTGGAAAAAGAGATACGACCACCCCTATTGATGGATTGTGACAATCCTGACCTTTGATGGAAGGCACATTCTCTTAAAGACTCCTCATCAAACTCATTTTTGTGACCATGGAGATAATCATGAAAATGATGTAAAAAGGTCCTATGTTTCAACAAGAGTTTTTGATTGATGTATAGAAATATTTTATGCTCAAGGAGTTGTTTGTAACTTGGTTTCTTCTTGCTGACTTGATGGTATATGGACTTTTTAGGGTGCTTGAATGACTTGGTATTATGATGCATGAGAAAAACTGATTGGAAATGTGGACAGGGCGAAGACACCAAAGTAGGGCAGAGACATCGAAAAAGTGGAGGTGGAGATGTCGAAACTCAAAATTACCAGGGCAGGGATGCTGAAGGATAGATTTGATAGTTTGACTTCAAATTTTTGATCGAACGTTGGTCAAATTTGGTCAATTTGGGAAAATGCTTGAATGTTGAATACTCTTGGCAAGAAAACATTAGACAATGAATACACATTGGCCAAGGGAAATGCTTGATAACAAGCGTAAAAGTGATTGGGGGCCTAGAATATCCCAAATAAATTTTACGAGTATTACACAAAATGAAGACACACATCAAACATAGACTTAGGATGGAAAGTGGAAACCATTTGATAGACCTCTCGTACAAAGCGGTACCTCAAATAGGCAGATAGATAGAGATTTTGGTAGCACTGGCTCCTCCTTACAACACACTCACTTCTCGGGCATACCAGATTCTCTTACCTTGAAGATATGAAGATCTACTATACGAGGAATTCCTGTCACATCCTGAGTGGGTACATGAGAGGTAACTTTGGGGTATGATCCGCATCCCCTGCACCATCAAATGTAGGATTTTGGCTACTACAACAAAGTTCTGAGTTATTTTTTGATGGGTTCAGTTCAACAATGAATCCGTGAAGCAATCCACTAAAGGATCTAGCTGAGCTTATCAGTGCAGAGAAGGCCTCCACATACGTCAAATTCACTCAACACTCTGTTTGTCTGACCAAGTTTTTATATAAAATATCAAAAACACACCGCTCGAGATCGCACTGGGAGAGTCAATATCCCTAACGTGTCCCAATTTGAGATATCCTTGTGAGGTGATGAAATCCCCAATAAATAATAGCCCTCAACTACAAAAGAAAAATTGGGTGTTGTCAATCACCTTTCTCATCACCCAAGGTCCTCAAAGGCGAGGGGAGAGGATAATAGGTGTGATGGTGGGTCCACCCTATACAAGTGCAAGTGCACCAAGCATGGAATACAAAGATTAATTTTAATCCCAATTGATGAAGTGTTGTCTAATCTAGAAATGCAAGAAAACAAACTAATATTAGTGGAAAATTAGGTCTTTAAGAAATGAGTTGCAAAAAATAGGTTAGTAGTCTCAGAACTTATCTTGGATGCACAAAGAGAAACCTGCAAAACTTAGATTTGATCAGTAACACAAAACCCTAGTTACCTTAACATAGACATCAAAGTACAAGCACAAACACCAAACATCTGCATAGACGCTGAACATCTACGCAGGTGCCGAAGTATGGCTCAAAACTACAAACAAAGAGCAAAAAATAGGAAAAATTCAAAATTTAAATTTAAAAATCGACAGGAAATTTATTACCTGTGGAGATGTTGTACAATGCAGATGTCGAAACACTAAAGCAAAAAATAGTTAAGAGCAGTAAATTCAAATTTTTAAATTTTGAATTAAGGTGGTAAATCAAGGTCAGCGGAGATGCCGAACTAGAGCGCAGATGTTGTCTGTCTGCTCAGACGCTGATGCGTCGATTAACACAAAAATCAACTAATTTTATTTATAAATTTGAATTTTCTGCTAAAAAACTATACAAAAAAGAAATAGTAAATTTTGTAACTTAATTATTTTTGTGATTTTAGATGATTTTTTGACTGCTTTTGTGTTTTTGAATTAAAAAGAATACAAAAATCTCAAAACCAAGCGTCTAAAGATACTGAACGCAGAGACGTCGAATTCGTAACACAAACGCCGATGTGTAAAACCTGCAAGAAAGGCGGGTCAATTTTTTTTTTTTTTAGTGCAAACACCAGTTTACGATGGAGACGCCATTGTACAAGTAGGGTAAGTGAGGATTAGAAGAAATGATTTGTAGGAATCGCTTTGTTCAAGTTAATTAATTGGAATTAATTAGCTAAGTGAGACTTAGAAGAATTAATGATTCAATTGACTTTAGAAGAATAGCAAAAATAATTAATTTATTTGATAAATTGATTATTGGACTATAGTGACAGGATTGATTAAATTAAATTAAATTAATTCTGAGAAGAATAAGGATAACATAATTAAATAAATTAATTATGTAGAAAGGACAAATCAATTAAATATCTAATTGAATTAATTTTAGACATCTACACAAACATAACATCTTCTACGAGAAGAAAGGAAGGGGAGAAAGAATTCATACCTTCCTCCTATTGCTAGGTGAAAGATATTCTTAATGAAGGATGACACACTTTTGATCCAATGAGAGGGGTAAGTTTATAATAGATATATATTGCCAAGGAAAAAAGAGGTTGTAGCCAAGACCATACACCTCTTACATAAGAGATAATCCTTAAACATACAACAAATTCATACAAGTAATGACATCCAATCATAAGCAAATCACCACTCACAAAGGAAATGTAGATCCTTAGAAAGGACAGAGAGAAATAAATCATTACCCCCTCCCCCCAAGTGTAAGGATATGAGAATAATTACAAAACCTCTAAGAAGAGATTAAACATAATCAAATGAACAATGTACTCACATGAATAAATATCCAATGTAAGAAAATATATTAGTATATGTAAAATGCAACTCTAAAGAAGAATTAATCTTCAAAGAGAAAGAGAGAAAGAGAGAAAGATCATAGATTCCCCTAAGGAGGGATTAGTCATAAGAGACATACCATTTCATGCAAGAAAGGATATCAACACATGAAAAGTGCAACCCCTAAAAGACATAGTGATAGTTTAGATAGAAATAGAGTGAGGGAAAATACTATCCTTGCCCCCCAAGAAAGAGGACAAGGATAAATTAGAATGAAGGATCAAACAACCCCTAAGGAGAGATTATGCATAAGAGACGTGTCATTTCAAACAAAGAATAAGTCCTAACCAAGGAACACACATGCATTTGCATGAAGGATAACTCTCTAGAAGAAAGGACATCACGTTATGGAGAATGGAATCCATAAAGGAAATGGTGAAACTTTAAATATAAGAGAGAATGAGATAGAGAGAGAATAATGTTTCTACCCCAAGATGTTTTGATATTGAAGAAACATCACCTCTTATGACCAAGAGACCCCAATTAAGTTAACTACTTGCATCATAGGGTGAGGAGCAACATGAAGGTGAGAGGAGCACTGCTAAGGCACTAACTTTTACCTAGAAAGAGAGCAAGATCGGTTGAAAGACATATACATGCAAGATTGTATTGTTCTTGAACAAATTCCTTAAATGATTTACACTTTCCAAAAGAATGAGAACCACTATGATGAAAAAGACAATGTCCACTACCTTTTTTATGTTTAGTGCTAAACTTCACAAAGGGAAAAACAACATTCTTACCATACTTCAATTTCTAAAAGATTCTAGTTGCTAATTGTTCTTGATCATCAATAGGTGTATGCTTATTCTTTTAAGTTTAAGACAAGGGTTGTTATTAGAAGAAGAAGGATTTCCATCAATGATTTTAACTTTGCCACTATCAATAAGTTCTTTTATTGCATTCTAAAAATCAGGATAATCATTAGCATGATGATCATGAGTTTGATGAAATAAATAAAAAGGAGTTTTTGAATAAGAACACTTTTAAGGGAAAAAATGGCTTGTTGTCTTGCAAGATGGTCCTTGAAGTATTGAATCCTAAGGAGATCATCCATAGGAGATTTATGATAATTTACTAGGCCTTTTGTGGTAATTTTTGTAGGAGGGTTTGTAGGGTCTCTAATTCATTGTTCAAATTTTCCAAGTCCTCAACCTCTAAAACCTTGTTTGATATTATGTTAAAGCCACTCTTATAATAATATTTTAATTGAAAAGACGGAGGAACATTATAATAATTTTCTTAGAAGTTTTTCGTGTAAGGATGTTTAGAAGGAATGCAGGGATTAGTAGATGAAGAAGGAATATATTATGGAGGAGGATTTTCCTTTCTATCATCATGCATATACTCTTTGGTAAATTGGGAAGGAACATACTTATCATCAAAGGCCCCATCTTTGCTTAATGTTATGTTTGGAGATAGATCATGAATGAAATCCATAACATCATCTTCTCTACAAATGTTTCGATGGTTAAGATAGGCTCTAGGAGAATAACGAGGATCTTGAGAGATGGAAACACCAATATTTTGATCTTGCCCCCGTTGCACTAGGGTATTTGTATGAGAAGAAGATGGAGCCATTTTTCTCTTCAATGCTTTCTCTCCATTAGAGAGATAATTGGTAGGAGTATTAGCTCTTTCTTCATTTACATTAGATACCCTAGGAGAGGTACAAGGATTAGGTTTCTCATTAGCATCTCTAGAATTGGGATCTACAAAAGCTTTGAGGTGATCTACATATGAAATGAAATTTCCCCAAAACATGATAATAAAACAATGTGCACTATAAATGAAAGCTTTGAGATCAAACTGATTGAAAGGGAGGAACTTTGAAACTCTAGAAACACAATGTGCCAAATTGCTATGGATGAAAAGAACCAATGTGAAATGAAAGAAGCCTTTATCCAACACATAAATTTAATAAATATAAGTGAAAATCAAGGTAATTATATGTGAAATAAAAAATAAACCAGATCTATTAAATGCCATTATGAGTGTTTTAAAATCAGATCTAAAAATTGATGTGAAAAATGAAACAATCCACAAATCAAATTAACCAAAATAAATTAGGGTTTTTTTTTATGAATTAAACCTCTAAATTTATGTATCTTGATTGAAATGAGATCTATGAATTCGAATTTGAATTCTGAGATGTTTGTAAATTAGATCCAAAACAATTAATCCAACAATCCACATGCTCAATTTTAGAATAAAAAATTAGGGTTTTTGTAAAATTAACCTCTAAATTTTTGAAATGAAATTGGAAATTAAACTAGTAAATGTAAATTTGAATTTTAAATTGCATAAACATTCAGATCTAAAAGCATAAATAAGAATTAAAGGTTTAAGACGTCGGGTTCACCAAAATGTAATAGGGGAAAAATTAAGGTTTCCACCATAGAAGGATGAAAACCGCCAATTTTTACTTAGGGACTTTTTAAATTCAAAATAGGGGTTGAATCCAATAGATTTAGTCACAAACTAGTAAGGACAAGGACTAAAAATACTGATTGGATTCAAGGTGTGAATTTGTTTACCTTCTAGTTGAATTGTTGAAATTACGGTAAAGTGTTGGAAATAAGGATGAAAACATAGAAACAATGAGCTACAGTTGTCGGATTGAGCCACACAACTAGATTTGAGAAATATAAGTAGATTCAAATATGATCCTCGAAGGAGCTCCTAAAATGTTAGGACCATGGTGCTCGTCACCCTATTCCTCCAAACTTTTCTCACACCAAAGGGGGTTCGATTCGTCATTATAAATAATGCTTATTTTGAAGATCGCATCACCGTACTTGTTTCTTGCACTCAGAAATAAGGGGGAAAACAGTTGGGAATAGGGGTTTGCCTAAGTCAAACCCCGATTTAGGAATTAACATTGATTGAAATATTGCAAATACAAAAATAGATAATGAAAGGATATACCTCAAATCTGCAATGACTGATAATGATACTTTGCTTCTTGAATGTAATTATATATGTTGTATGAAATGGTATGAACATGAGAAAACCCTAATCATGCACACATACTTGCACAGGAAATATGTAATTTTGCTCCATAATTGATGAATGCAGAATGCAACTTTGAAGACCTTTAGAAATGCTTGATGATGAATACTTCAAAGCTTTAATGCTTGAGTGCTTGAATTCTTGATGCCTTGTGATTATAATTTCACCCTTCTCTATCCTTGTATATAAAAATGAGAGGGGAAAGCCTTGTTATATACTTGCTTATCGAAAAACATGTTAATTTCCTGGCATAGGCTGATAAGGGGCTAGGTTTCCTGCTCAAATTTGGAAATGCTCAAGGGGTTCAAAAGGGGGGCCCAAATATGGAGGACCAAGGAGTGGTACCATGGTCCCAATGAGGAGAAAGGCACCATGCCCTACTCCTACCCTATTTTAGGGCTGAAACAAAGGGACCATGTGGTGTATGAAGTGAAAATAAGGCATATTTGCATGATGTAAGCATAATTAGGTCTTAATTAAGCATTAGGGTACAAACACTAAGGTGAGGGCCCCAAATATGGACTAAATTGTAAATGAGTACAATTTAGGATGCTACATTTAGCCCCTACTTTAGTGGGAGTATGAGCCTATGCAAATACTCACTATAAAGTAGATGTGATACAACACTTGGGTCCATCAGAACATGAAAAACTTATGATATAATCAAGCATCTAAAAAGTACCACAATGATAGGGTATGAAATTTGCATGTCCAAAGGGAATGACACAATTTGTTGTAAGAATCTTTAAGAATGGAGAGATATGAGGGTCTTTATATATCTCCCAAAGGCAAGTCCAAAGTGTGCAAGGACATTCAATATCCATCAAAGCACAATTAGTGTCAAGATCAACACTTGAACCAATCACTCCTAGAACACGGTCATTAGTGGTGCTTTAAGCTTACTTACCCTTCTCTAAATTTGGTTGAGGGATGAGTCCATATAGATAGGGCCAAAAATGAAGCCACTGAAGATGTGTCAAGATGCCCTTTCACCAAGACTCATAATTGCCCTTTGCCAGGCTGATAACATAAGGATGGACAAAAAACCCATGATACTTCCTGAAATAAAAATATCAGACTTCAATAATCTCAAAATATGTAAACCACATAAATTAGACCAACCTCCAACAAATAGATGCATCTCAAGTGCAAAAACATCCAAGTTATTAGCTGGACAGTGAAAACACAAAAATCTGAATAAAATGTACTTGGAGCACAATCTACAAAAAATAATAGTATATCTGACTAGAGGATATTGAGACCTTTTCAACAATATTTGGTTTTCAAAAAACAGAGTTTGGATGTGCAAGATAAGGCCCTAGAAGTGCAAAATTGAAGGCTAACTCTAGAGGCCTGGTGCGGAAAAAAACCACCACCAAATTTAGATTGGTGTCATAATGTTTCTCATGATATCTCATTTTGCTCGATTTTGACGTCGTATGACAAAGTTATGGGCAAAACACTAACTACATGTCAATTAGGGCTTGTCGGGTTCGAAGGGTTCCAAAAAATGGAATATTTTAAAAAATAACAACTATTTGAAAATGGAAAGTTTTTGAAAATAGAGTTTTTTGAAAATAGTAAGTTTCCAAAAATATAAACTTTTTAAAATAGAAAATTTCTAAAAATAGAAATGTTTTGAAAAATGAAAACTTTTCGAAAATGGATTTTTTTTGAAATTTTTTGCAATGAATTTCTCAATCTTCAGTTTTGAAAAATTGACGGGTAAACTTAGGGTTTTTTGGGATTTTTGAGCATGATGGTGATCTCCAATTCGCTCCAAACTAACCAATTTTTTTAGCTACCTCTAGATTTTTCTTTGTAAAATGTGCCCTCAACCAATTTGACCCCAAATTTCAACTTCTTAGATTTTGAAAAAACAAAAGTCGATCTTAGGTTTTTTAATGTTGTGGATGCAACGATGATGCCTTTTTTTACTCCAAAACTTACAAAAAATCGCCCACCACCAAATTCATATAAGATCAAATTTGTGACCCTGCAATGCTTCTAAGAAAAGAAAATCCTCAAAGATTGAGAAGGGGTTTGCCGAATCCAGACTTTGATACCATGCAGGAATTGATGATCAACTACAAGAGCCAAGATTCATTTGCAAGCAAAACACCTATCACACAAAAGAGGTCAAGCAAATATTGTATGCTAAAAAAAAAGTAGAGAATTATGTATTATTGTACCTCCAATATTGTATCTTTAATATTATTTTATGCAATAATAAAGAATTCTCTAGTTGTTATAAAGCATACAATCTTTGCTTGATCTCTTTTGTGTGACATATGTTTTTATTGCAAATGAATCTTGGCTCCTATGGTTGATCATCAACTTCTACACCTTATACCATGAAATGTTATGGCTAATATATATATATTTTTCCTCTAAATTACTATGAAGTAATGTTTTCTTCACATCCATATGCTTTCTTTCCAAATCATAAGTTGAAAAAAGTGATAACAAGAACATAATGGATGCCCATTTTGTGATCAATCATGATTTATGATTCTCAACACTACCATTAGGGCCAAAAAATTTCTCAAACACCCATTTACATCTAATGGGCTTACTTCTCGATGGAGAAGGTACCAAATCCCATGTATTGTTCTTCTTTGAAGCAACAATGTCCTCATCTAGAAATCTACATCACTCATATCCATAGCCTTTCAAATAGTCCTAGGCACATAAATTTTAGCAATCAAATCAAAATACAACGAGCATATAACAACGAATAGCCAAACATATTCAGTTGCTAGCTAATTCTTGTAGACCTCCTCAATGGTTGAGATTGAGGTTCTTATTCTTTCTCTAAAATTTTACAACTGCATGACCTCTCCTATCATCAAACACACTCTATTCATTGAAGTAGGTGGAACTTGAACTACCTCCTTTTTCATGTCTTCTTTCTCTAACCAAAGTTAAATTATTGATCATCTCCTTGAAAATAGTAGTTCTACTATGGAGAACCTTCTCAACCACTAGATCCTAAAGTACCATTTCACACCAACATTGTAGCCAATGAAGATACACTTAACAACCTTGTTTTGTAACTTTGACCTTTTCTTATTCAGGACATAAGCATATGCTTCACAACCAAATAATCTAATATGTCACATTTAAGGATTCTTTCTTGACTACACTTCCATGGGTGTCTTACCAACACGTGCTAACTATTTACCAAATAGTAGGTACTGACTACAACTTCAACCCATAAATTTTGTTAGAGGCCAACACCACTAAACATAATCCTATCCCTCTCCATTAACATCATGTTTCATCCTCTTTGCAACTTCATTCTATTGAGGGGTGTATGGAGTTATCTTGTGTCTCTCAATCCCATTGTCCTTATAGAACTTATCGAACACTATAGAGCAAAACTCACAACCATTGTCAATCCTAAAACACTTAATCTTTCTACGAGTCTAATTTTCAAAAATATGCTTAACCTCCTTAAACCAACTAAAGGCTTTATCTCTTCTTTTGACAAATGTCCTTCTAATATAATCATTAATGAAATAAATGAAGTACATAGATATAAAAATAAAATGAATGTTTACTAGACTAAATCACTAGAGTATACCAAATTTAACAACCTATAAGACTTGTGAGAACTTAAATAAAACTAAACACAAATTTGTTTACCATACACAAAGTGTTTGTAAAAGTCAAACTCAAGATTAAAATAATCAAGTCTTTGAATGAGGCATTTATATTTTAGGGTTTTAAGACCCTTCTCACCAATGTGACTAAGTCTTTAGTGTCATACCATTGTCTTCTCCATCGGAAGTTTTATCTCTAAAGAATTAACACTCACAGGTACCCAAAAAGTATGACCATATAATGTGGAAGAAATAATCTTAACAACTTGATCTTATAATAAGGATGAAGAATCCAAAGCTCTCTTTTTTCGTTCCATTAACTATCTATTGCAATAAATTATGCATACATCCAACTTACACAAGGTGCCAATCCAAACAACCTTAGCAAGCACCATAGATACTTTGGTAATCTTACATGTTTCTTTTGATAAAATAGCTAACACACCTACATCATTCAATTTTAATTGCAGAAAGTAGGTTTTGTGTCAAACTTAAGATATGCAAAACACCATTGACCACCTTCACTTTGCCAACAATGAATCTAATCTTGACTCTTCCAAGCCAACAATATTTAGATGAGATTCATCACAAGATAAACCTTCCCACTATCATATATTTTTTATATTTTATAAACTAACCCCTATGTACAGTCATGTAAAAATAATATGCACCCAAATTTGTTAATCGTAGATATTTTGATGCATGTGTTGTCAAGGCTACACAAATGATTTATTGCTATCTTGAGAAGATTTATCTTAATTTTAATTAGGGAAGTTCTTTTTACCTTTCTTTTTCTTGTCCTCCTTGCACTCTTTGCAAAAATGATTGATTTTGTTGTAGTACCAACATTTTACCTTGGACTTAATAGGAGACTTAGAGCTCCTCAAGGATTTGTATTTATATTTCTTGTCAGTTTTTATTGCCTTTTACTTTTGATCTACTATGGATAACAAGGGTCTCCTTAGTTGGTTCAAATTTTTTTCTTAGAATCTCTTTAGAAATGAAAGCACCTTATCCATCTTGAACTTGGTGGTGGTACTCTTGATAGCCATTACAAGATGGGCCTATGAGTCTGAAAAAGAACATAGCAAAAAAATACAACTATCCTCCTCCTCTATCTTGTCACCAACATAGCTCAACTGAGCAACTATCATGTTAAAATAATTTAGGCAAACAACTACGAATCCTCCATCTTCCATCTTTAGAGAATACATTTTCTTTGTCAAGAATAACTTGTTTACTAGCGATTTAGCTTGATAAAAATATCCAAGCTTCTTTGAAATATACTTCACAATCTTCTCTTCATGAACATTCAACAATATGGACTATTTTGAATGGAGCCTTGCAAGAGGGGAAAAAACCCCTCTTGCAAGGTTTAAGGGACTCATACCCTTGGCAAGGGCCTAGGGGAAAAGCCCACAATAGGAGTTTGGGGGCTATTGGGGGAAATGCCCTTGAAATAAAAATTGCCCATTATTTGATAAAGGAGTCAACTATTATTTTGGTATGTATAATAAACCTAGTAAACAACAAAAAACACTTGATAAATAAGTGGTTATAGAATGTGAAATATTATCAAAATATAGTTTTATCTTCATTGGATATTTAAAAGAAATTGGACGTCTATTTTTATTTGGATGTAGCCTACATTAGGTGGACCATGTTAAATCTGTGTTATTGTGAATTCTTATTTTTGCCTCTTTTATTTTACATTATATTTAATATTATTTATTAGACTAGTTTTCCTAAAACCTAACACTTATGAGGCCCTTATCTTTCTAATCTATCATATCCCAATCACCCTAGGTCATGTTGGCTAGTTTTGATCTAGGTTTCACAAGCCATAGATCTCACTACAAGCATATCTTCCATTTTCAACTCTCACAATTTGAAGTTCCCACAATTGATTTCTCCATCTCAAATCTACAGAATGTGCTTGTCTTATTCTTCTTGCAACAAGATTTTTACAAATCTCTACAAAAATTCCCACTAAAGTTGAGATTAGTACAAAAAAACTTGCTACCCAACAATAGAACCAAAACTAAAAGAAAGCAAAGTGCAAAACTATGCTTCCTAATGCAAAATACCAAAAGAGAGTAAATGAAAAAATTAATTACTTGAATAAATAAACAATTATAGATATAGATGCTTAAAGGCAAGCTAGCTTCAAAACACATAAACAATTAAAATTTTAACACACAAATTTATATGGGAAAACCCTTACGGGAAAAAACCCACACACTAGAGCACATATCAATTGTATTACAATAATAGAACACCTACAATACAATGTTTAGAGTCCATTCTCTTTCAGGTGCAATTATAATCATAGTGTCTAAAGCAATTTCGACAACTTCTTGGTGTCTTAGAAAATAAATAATGTCTCAGTTCAAATAAGCTAAGGTATTAACATATTTATAGAACCTAAAACATGAATGGCAGGTGCCCATGGTTACTAAAACCATCTCCCATACCTAGGTAGATAAGTGGTGTCCAAAATAACATTTCCATGTTCATGATACATTACAAATACAACTTCCCCAACTACTAATGCTTGTCCTTCTAAAATGGTAAAAATCCTTATACAACAAAACCCACATCATAGAAATATACCAAATCCATACTTAGGCCTCCAATATGTATAAATTCACCTACCAAAATGATCACATCATAAATATAGAATGTCACACATTAATTCCTCTTTACCCACAAATTCTAAAATAGAAGTACCATATCCCTCCAAGAGTTAACTCTACACTTACATGCCATATGGCATCTACACCATTCTCCTAAGGATTTTACAATTCCCTTTGCCTAGAATGAGAAATTTTTTTGACAAGTGGCTCAATTTTGTGATCTCCACTTTGCTTGTGAGAAGTCATTTCTCTGTTTGGTCCCACAAAGTGATATGAAACATTAAAAAATCACTTAGGATATATTAAATAAAATCAACAACATGGTCTTAAATAATTAGAAAGTTAATTCATTATAGGACTCTTAAAGGTTAAGACACCTTAATCCCAACATCCTTCCACTTGTCAAGGACATGCAAAGAGTCATAGTCCATCTCTACTCAGGCCCTAAGGCCCATTGAATCAACACACCATCTTAAATGCTCAATACTCACTAGCTTAGTCAATGCATCAACAACTTTGACCAAAGTCTCAACCTTTTCCAACTCCACCTTTCCATCTTCTACCATATCACAAATTTTCTTTTACATCAATGTAACTTTTTCTAGCATGGAAAGTAGGATTCTTTGCCAATCAAATGACACTTTGGCTATCACAATAGATAGTAATTTGTCCCGCATCAAAACCATTTTATCATAAGCTCTCTTAAGACAAATGTATTTTTTAAAAGCATGAGTAGTTGCCATGTATTCGTCTTCTATAGTGGACAAAACAACTACAACTTGCCACTTACACATCCAACTTATAGCACCACCAAAGATCATGACCATATTTCCACTAGTGGAGCTTCTGCTATCAATGTCACTTGCTCAATATGAATCCACATATTTACACATACTCATAGTGTTGGGAAAATGGTGTCTCAACCTTGCATTTACATGAGGTTACTATTTATAGCAAGTTTTTATTTGAGCACAAAATGGTGCAAAATTCTCCCAGAAGCTTCTGGTTGGTTAGATAATCATGCTAGTAAAGTTTCGTTGCAAGATCATAACTAGTTTTGAAGATATTAAAGTTTTCATTTTGGAGGGGTGCAATTAAAGGTTTAAACTTAATTTTGGGGACTTTAGACCCTCTGAAATGCCTTGAAAAGTGGGCATAAATGACATAGCATTTACGAGGAAATAGAGTACTTTGTGAGGTTTTTGACGCTTCAAATGAATCGTCAACTAGACACATGGTTCACAAGTTTATGGCCTCTGGAAGTTTGTACTCCCGAAATAGGAAATATAATTTGCAACAGACACATAAATGAGCTGTAAAAGGGAGGGACATGTGTTGATGTGTGTTTTAACACGTCATAGGGAATCTATAAGGAAGATAAGTTTGTCTACACCTTATTGGGTGGTTTTAGCCCATGGTTTTGTAATACTATTTGATGGTTTCTTGTATTGTATCTCCTATATATGAGGTGCGTGAGATAGAGGTTGTGTGTAAGAGTTTTATGGCTATTGAGTTACCTCTGAATCTCTGATTAGTGGTACTTCTGCAAAGAGATTTCTCTGCAAGTATATTGTAATCTTTTTTTGATTGCTAAATAATATATTTGGCGACTTTTTGAGTGTGGGGTTTTTTCTCCCAAAAGTATTTTCCCCATGTAAATTACTGTGTTGTGGTATGAATGTTATTTATGATTATTTTTGTTAAGTTTTTGTAATTGTTGTGATGATTTGTAAAAGTTTTTGCATTATCCTCCTCTCAAGGTTAGTGTAGGAAGTTTTTCTACTACTTAACTTCCTTACAAGTGGTATCGGAGCCTGATCACCTTTGGTTTCAATTGTGGGTTGTTGCATTTTTTGAACTAATCCAGATTTGAGTGGGAGATTGTGTAGAAGACACTTTTTGATCTTGTTCTAGGAATTTTCAGATGGCAAGTTCATTAGGGAGAATAGAGGTGGAGAAATTTAATGGAAGTAATTTTGAGATGTGGAAGCTGAAGATGGAATATCTGCTAATAGATTGAGATTTGTGGGATGATGTTAACACGAATGTCCAAAGACTCTCAGATCCTATTATGCTGGCTCAGTATGATGTTATTGACCGAAAAGCCAAGGGTCTAATCAAACTATGCTTGGCATACTTTTTTCTAATCAATGTCAACGAAGAAAACTCTGCAAAGAAGCTATGGGATAAGCTTTGTGAAATGTATCAAGAGAATATTTGTTAAATCAAATTTTATTGAGGAAGAAATTGTATTCCTTGAAGATGGAAGAGGGTGGATGAATTGTACACCACCTGGAAGCATTCAATATCTTGGTGGCTCAATTGGTATCTGTCGATGTTAAGATGGACGAAGAGGAGAAATTCCAGATCTTGCTTTGTTCTTTGCTTGATTCATGGGATTCTCTTGTTATGGCTATCAATATTACTTCTACTATTTTGAAGTCTGAAGATGTGGTGGGTGCTCTACTTGGTGAAGAGATGCAGAGGAAGGTATCCATTAGTTCAAAATAATCCCTAACCATTTGTGGAAGACCTAAGGAGAAAGGCAAGACGAATGAGAAGAGCAATACGTCCAAATCCAGAGGGAGATCGAAATCTCTTGGAAAGTCCAAAGTCATTTGCTGGAATTCCAGTAAACCAGGTCACATCCGTAAGGACTGCAAAGAAGAAAAAAGAAGAAAAAAAAGAAATTTGATTTTGATTCTGAGTCTGAGAAGGAAGATAGTGATGCATTCATCACAACTTTGGTGATTCATGCAGGTAATGATGCCTGGTTAATTGAATTAGGTGCATCTTTTCATATGACTTCCAATAGAGATTGGTTTTTTGAATATGAAGAATTTAATGGAGGTAAGGTGTACTTGGGTGATGATTCACATTTAGACAATGTTGGTCTAGGTAAATTTAGAGTCAGGTTTTTTGATGGTAGAATAAAAAGGATTAATGGTGTGCTAAATATCCCTGTATTAAAATAAAATATGTTATATTTAAGCAAACTGATAGATGTGGGTGTGCAGGTAGTCTTTTCTGAAGCAGAATGTAAGATGATGAAGGGTGCTATGGTAATTGCTAGAGCTGTCAGGTTTGACACTTTGTATAAGCTAGAGGCATACATTGTTGAGTGTGATAGCACTTTTGTAAAAAGTAAATCTATGGATGCTTCGTCAAAAGATTTGTGAGTTTCACCTTCAGCGGATGGACATGGCTTTTGGGTACCTAAGGGTCCTCTTTCTTCTCAAGCAAATTTACCTGCAAAGAAGACAATGTTATGGCGCCAGAGGCTTGGCCACATTGGAGAAAAGGGTCTAAGGACCTTGAAAAATAAAAACCTTGTTGAAGGTTTGAATGATTGTAATGTTGACTTTGATTTTTGTGAGCATTGCATTTATGGAAAACAAAACTGTGTTCAGTTTTACTCGAGTTCTCATAAATCTTGTGGTGTTTTGGATCTTATTCATTCTGATGTGTTTGGCCCTGTAGATGTTCCTTCGATTGGATAATCCACATATTATGTTTCATTTATTGATGATTTTAGTAGAAGGACATGGGTATATTTTCTAAAGAGTAAATCTGAAGTTTTCAATCGATTTAAAGAATTTAAAGCAATGGTTGAGCTGCAGTCTAGAAAGAAAATTAAATGTTTGAGGACTGATAATGGCAGTGCAAAATTTTGATAGATTCTATAAAGCCTGTGACATTAACAGAAAGAAGACAACTCCGTATTATCCACAACAGAATGGAGTTGCAAAAAGAATGAACAAGACACTGATGGAGAAGGCTAGGAGTATGCTGAGTGGTTCTGGTCTAGAACAAAAGTTTTGGGCTGAAGCTGTTGCCACTGCCTGCTACCAAATTAATAGGTCTCCTACATCAGCACTTGTTGATAAAATGCTTAGGGAAGCATGATTGGGTCATAAGCCTTCATTGAGACATCTTAGAGTTTTTGGTTGCAAGGCATATGCACATGTGCCAAAGGAGAAGCAGATAAAGTTGGAGAACAAGGAACTATGAAATGTATCTTCATCAGGTACAATTATGGTGTAAAAGGATACAAGATTTGGGACCCTGTTGCACAAAAGGTAATTCATAGTAGAAGTGTTATTGTTAGAGAAATTTAGTCTCCCTCTATTACATTGCAACCAGAACAAACTAAAAAGGAAGATGCGATTCAATTTCCTTATACGCCTGAAAGAGTTGAATTGAGACCCCTAGATAGGCAAGAAGTTGAGGAGATATTGTCTAGATCCGAATCTTTAGAAGAGGAGGAAGAGCCTCCAACTCAGCTTGTTTGAAGGTCTACAAGACATAGACAACCACTTGATGACTGGGGATGTATTCTTGCTTTGAATACTAATATGGATGAACCTAGATCTGTAGAAAAGGTATTAGGTATGAATGATGCAAAATCTTGGAAGATTTCTATGGAAGAAGAAATGACAGGTTTGAAAAAGAATGATACATGAGATCTTATACTATTGCCTGAAGGACAAAAACTTGCTGGTTGTAAATGGGTGTTCAAAAAAAAAAAATGGTTCATATGGAAGCATTGCGAAGCATAAAGTGAGGTTGGTTACAAAAGGCTACTCTCAGGTTGAGGATGTTGATTATAGTGAGATATTTTCTCTTGTTGCAAAAATGACATCCATTAGATTTTTGCTTTCTATTGCTACTACTTATGATTTAGAGGTTGAGCATGTTGGAACCCTAATTTTTTGGTAAAATTTAGTGTCTCCTAAAATATAAAATTTTGAAAATCTTTCAAATAGCCACTTTTTTGAGGCTCTGTGCACATGTCATCACCAAGCTTTCATATCTGATTGACTAAGGAGAGAACTTTTACAAAGTTTTGATTAATTAAAAATAGGTTTTTGGAAGGAACCCGGAACCTTGATTACATAGCAGGAGAAAGATAAAGCATTAAAGTGGCAAGAAATAACAGTGCCTGGACACCCATACAAAGATCAGATCCCCCCCCAAAAAAAGGGATCACAAGACAAAGAGAACATCACAAGACAACCTAAGGACAACACAAAGACACTGAGACAACACAAAGACAAGGACATCTAGATGTTTCTTATGAGTTCTTCCGCATGAACCACCATCTACTTCATATAAATGCAGAGTTCTTCATATCATCGAGCTCTTTTCCTTGATTCCCACCTGTTTCTGGGTGTTGGCCCTTGTTCTTTTATCATGACCCGTCTTCTTTGTCTGATCCTTCTCATCATCCTTGCCTTTAATCTGTTAAAATTTATTTATAAGCATATTAACATGGTCAACAATGGCCTTAAGGATCTGGAAATTTTGCTCAACAATCCTCTTCACAGTAAGCTCCATCTTATCCACTCTATTGACCAGGTTGTTCAGGTTAATTTCCAGACTTTTATCATCTCTGATTCCTTCTAGCTCCATTACCTTCTTTTTCGTTTCCATAATTTTACTAACCATTGCCTCAATAGCTTCAGCCTTGTTAATAGCAACCATTAATTCTTTGACGTTCTCAGAGAGAGGCTTCTCACCCATGGTTGCACTTTTGATCAAACTGAGATCAATCTTCAAGTCACCAATCTCTTTTACCATTTTGCTAATGACCTCACAGAAACCCTTGATGCTATCATTACCTATGGCACCTTGGCAGATATTTTGATTTCCCATGTTGTTCTCTTGACCCTCATTTTTCATTCTCTGTGTGTTCAGGTTCTCCCCATGGTCAGCATCCAACATTTCATCTTCCTACTTACCCTTGTTCTTGTCCATTTTTTCAACCTCAGAATCCTCATCAGAAGAAATAATAATCTTCCTTTTTCCCTTATTTATCCCCTTATTGGTCTTCTTGATCCTTTGGGTTTGCTTACCCATTCCCTTTCTCTTCTTACTTTTTATGATTTTATCATCAAAACACTCCTCAGAGTCCGAAAGATCAGAATCCACAACAGTCCCCTTTCTCTTTCCCTTGGTAGTCCCCTTGTTGCTAAAATCTTTAGACTGACCCTCAGTTTCAGAATAGAGATTGAACCCACTATCCCCACTTTTAGTATCATCATCCCTAATTTGTTTGCCTTTACTAATGGGTTTCTCAATAATTTTCCCTTTCAACATCTTATAAACTAAAACCATTAAACCCTGGTGAAGGGCGTGATCTCTTTGAGAATCTTTCCACATTTCACGAATAGTATGATCCATAGAGTAGGCAAGATAGTAAGGCAGACTAACCTTATCACCATGGCGAAAGTGGTTGAGCAACACAAAGTGATGCCCATAAGCCCTTGTGAATCTCCCATCCAGAGTAATGTAGCTGATGGTGGCAAACAACACAAATCTCCATGGCCTGCAAATACGCTTAGTGGAATAATAGGGATTATCCGCCTTCACCAATTTCCTTTTTTCACCATCCGTGATAGGAAAACTATCCGCGGCCTTGTCAGACACACTTTGATCTCTGTAAAATTTCATACCTTCTTTCACCATACCCATAGCTTTCGCAATGACATCCTCGTCCACTTGCATCATCTAGGTGCCAACAAGAATCTTACCACTCTTCCAATTTTTTATGAAATGCTTAGTGACAATAGGGTCTTTGCCACAAAGCCTTTCCATAAAAACATTCAAACCTCCTTCTTGAAGAATCTCTCATACTTCATTGTTTTTCTTCCAATCCAAGCAAGAAGCCGGTTCAAACCTCTTTTTATTACCCCCCATTTTATCCTTAAATTCCCAATTCTTCCTTATCGTAGCTCTGTTATTTTCTCTGCGAGCTCTGTGAAAAAACCTAACAATTTTATTATTGTTATGCAGAGCCACCTAGAATTCGTGCCAAATAAATATGATATGACAAATAAAACAAGCCTCGCCGCCATTATGATCAATCATAGACAAATGAGGAAAAGGCATTAGAGATTATGATTAGCTAAGACACGTTGCTTCATCTAGATCCGGTCCAGTTCAATCAAAGATTTCGCCTCACACTTGAGATTACTCTAACCATAAAGGGTAATAATTTTGTCAGAGCGGCAAGCCAGGTTGGCAGCCCAGTCAGCACATTTGTTGGCTTCTCTATATGCATGTGTGAAAATACACATTTCAAAGGTTTTACTTATATCCTTCGCAGTTTCGATTGCATTGTGTATAGACCAAGAGGGAGGGAAAACATTATTCAAGCAGTTAATAATGTTCAAAGAATTGCCTTCAACCGAAAATTTAGTGCAATTTGAGTCTTTAGCTAGAACCAACCCTTGATAAGCAGCAATGGCCTCGGCAACATGATTGGTTTGGTGACCTATAGGAATACATTTGATAGCTTTACATATTCCCCCTTCATCTCTTAATACCACACCACACCCTGCATTACCAGGTTTACCCTTGGAAGCGCCATCGAAATTGATTTTCATCCATCCCTGACATCAAGATTTTCCAATTTATGGATATTGGCTTGAGAAGAATGGTTTATTTAATGAGGTTATTATTGTTACAAGTTCATTAATGAAATACATGAATAGCAAGCCAGAGAGGAGGACTCACCTTCAAAACTCTCACAAGGGTGAGTATTTCGCTTTCCGAAAGTTTGATAATTTAAATTAATATTTTTGAGGCTATCGAAATCCATATTGAATAGTAGATTTTAAATTTTCACTATATGTGGGAGTAAATGTGAGTCCCATAAGGGTAGAGCCCAACATAAAGTTTTAAAAGGAGGCAGATGAATATCATGGCACATATAAGCAAAAAGTTGGTTCCAGACCTAAAGTTATATTATTGATTTGATTTAAATAATAACTCATTTTAATATATATATTTAAAAAGATGCAATGGCTATGGATGAGTGGGATAACATTCAAGTGAAGTCAGAATTTAACTCACTCCAATATGATTTAAATTGTTTTAAACACTATAAAAGAGGGAAAGAGAAATTATGCACATCCAAATAATGCATTACAAATATAAATGGTGGACCCCCAAGTTTTTCTACATAACATTGCATGTCTATGAAGGCAAAAATGGTTTCCTCGAAATGCAGTCTTACACCAAAAAATTGAAATTGCCTTAATTTTATTTTAGGGTTAAAAAACTTGACATAATGAAACAAAACGTGGTGGGCCCTTTACCTCTTTTTCATTTTTGCCAATTAAAATTAACGAAAGGTATCGATGGGGCCCCAAAATTCCATGATGAGTTGTTATCAGCATAGCAAGGCTCATCTGCATGACAAAAAATACTTTTGCCGTAAACTCATGCTACATCGAAAAAATGTGAATTTGGCAATGAAGCTTTAGAAGCCTTTAAACACATGCAAATGACAGAGTTTGGAAATGCGTCAAAGCATCCAGAAAGAAATGTTTTGAAGCTGCAAGCCTATGCCACAATGGAGTCTCAGGAACAGGATATCGAGCCTAAACAAGTGGGCATCAAATGAGGAGTATGCACATATTGGAATTGTTGAAGGAGCTTTAAAACCCGTAAGCGAATATATACAGCCAAAGTTCTGTGAACCGTTGCCACCATAATATCTTTAAGGAACCCTAAAATAGTGACAATAAAATGAGCCTTCGAACAGGCGATATACACAAAATAGATCTATTGAAAGGTTTAGAAACCATGTAAGCAGAGGAAACTAGCCAGTATAATACCAAGAACCGCCATGGAAACTTTACAACAAGGAAAGGATATATACCACATCATCATCTAACGATTTTGATTTTATGCAAGTCCATTTATACATAAATCCTAAAATCGTTAGATGTTGAAGTTTCCATGGCGGTTCTTGGTATTACAAGGATACATAAATGGACTTGCTATATGGAAGTTTAGAAGGATACATAAATCACTCGAGTTATTCACTAGCATGCCTTGACAGGTTGCAGCGACACTCATCACTAAAAGTGTTTTTGTTTAAAGAAAAAAACCTTGGCAATTTCTGAGCAAAGCAATCGAATGGTGTAAAGCCAAATATCACTATCTTACGGGCATGCTCCTTACCCACACTACCGATCGGAATCAAATGAGAACATTCATCAAAGAAAATTTCAGATGTTGTTGCAATCGTTTTGGTAAATGTGTATAATATGAAAGCATAGATACGACAAATGGGTTGTTTGCAAATAATGCCTCTGATAAGGATTATATTCCCCAGAATTTGAATATGTGTATATTATCTCAATTAATTATTTATATTAGGAGATGATTATTAGTCGGTTTAGATTTTTGTGGGTTAGTTGAGATCTTTTCTCAACTTACTCTATGTTTGGTATAAGAGAGTTTATCTCTCATTACTGAATTATTCCAATGGAATTTCTCACTTGGTTGAGAAATTCCATATCATTGAAATGCAGGTTTTACAGTGTATTATTTTATAGAGATTATTGTCAATTAATTTTGCAGAAATCTTTGATATTTTGTCTGCAAATTTCATCTCTGACTGCTGGTTACCTTGCCTCTTTCCCTGTCATCGGTATCAGAGCTCTAGACTGTAAGCTTAGAGAGATGCCACGATCTCTACAAATCACATCAAAGGGAATATTATAGCTCATTTTAAAGGATTTTGTGTCAGCTCAAATGGTTTTTTTATGGAATTTGATTTTTTTCTTTCTGAATTTTGAGATATCATTGATTGAAGCCTCGCAGTTCTGAGAATAAAATGGTCGTGGCTATCTTGCATTTCGGGGTGAATTTTCTCTCTCCAATGGGCATAATATATGGAGTATCATATATCATTGGAAAGATCTTTGCGATACCTCAAATGGGTATTTCACGTAATTTCATTTCGTTTTCTAGTTTCTGAGATATCATTAATTGAAGCCTGAAAGGTCTGAAAACAACATGGCCACATCTAACTTGCATTTCAGGATGAATTTCCTCTGTTCAATGGCTACAATAGAGGGAACTTAATATATCAACGAAAATCTTTCTTCAGTGTCTCACATGAATGTTTGACAAAATTTGATTTTATATCTTGTAATAAAAGCTATGAACGAAATAATAGCGAGGTCCAGTGGCGTGGGAAGATTTGCTGTTGAAAAATAAATAAAAATAATGGAATTTGAGAACCCATTTCTTATTCTTCTTTTTTTAATATTTAGAGGTGTTCATATTTTAATCATCCACCAACATTTTGGGCTTTTCTTGTAAAGTAGTGATTTTGCCCACTCGTGCATTTTTCTTACAACTTTCTTTGGTATCCATGACTCATGGAGTTTATCTACCTTCTTTTGGTAATGACTCATGGATTGAAAATCTCCATGCCAGATTCTTGTTGGAGTAAATTTTGCTTCGATAATCTTGTCATTTGGATCACCACACTATCTATGGTGTTATAGCGATTAGCAACTTGTTTGCTAGGAGAATTACAACTGATTTTTGAAGATGGATTTGGGTTTCAAATCTTTCAATTACCAAAATTCATCAGACATCTATGGCATCAACAACATCAACTACAACAACCTTTTCTCTCCCATGATAACATTGGAGGCCAATGCTTCTATGGTTAGGAGGAATGATAAGGACTATATTCCCTAGAATTTGAATATGTGTATATTATCTCTATTAATTATTTATATTAAGAGATGATTATTAGTTTGTGTATATTATCTCTATTAATTATTTATATTAAGAGATGATTATTAGTTTTCATGTGGTTTAGATTTTTGTGGGTTAGTTGAGATCTTTTCTCAACTTACTCTATGTTTGGTGTAAGAGAGTTTATCTCTCATCCGTGAATTTTTACTCTTGTGAAGCTACTAAAGCTTATTATTTGATTAATAAAAATTAGCCAAGTTTGTATTCATTTATTATTTTGTATGAATTGGCTTTAGTAAATGGAATGTGAGAAATTCCATATCAGCTTCGCATCCATGAAATCCCACTGCGTGTTATGATAATAGGATAGGTAGCGAATGAATTCATTCATTTTTGAAAGTTTCAAGCAATAACAATTGACGGGTGTAAAGCTGAAATTCATAACCTTTGCTAACATCCATTCTGCGCATACCAATGTGGGAGCTATGAAATAGCGTATGAACATCATTCAAATTAAAGTGGAATGTGTATTTTTTTCAGATACTGAGTGAAATAAGAAACGTGATCTTAGGAAATATTGCAAAATTTGCACAAAATGATTTGTTGAAAAACTTTAGAAACCTCTGAGCAAATACAATTGGCAAATTAATAAATAAGGATAGAGGAACTTTTGGTTGTAAATGCGCTAGTTGATAGCGCGTGCTGAATGACAAAGCATCCTCATAACGTATGAACAGATTGAGACGAGTATTTTCGCAAGATGCAGAAAAAGGATCACTTGAATAGGTTGCAAACCATTTATTAAAGCATATCGTTTTTCCTAAAACATTATGACTCTGGTGAAAAGGCTTTTAAAAACGTAGCATTGTGTATAAATGGACTTGCATAAAATCAAAATCGTAATCTTTGATGGTATTTGCTCTACCAACGCCAAAATAGAGGCCTTAAAATAGTGAATGGTTACCATCAGAGAGTAGAGGAATTTGGTTACTTGTTGTAGTTGCAAATTGCCCTAGTTGACACGTATACCAGATGTACAGTTTTGAAAGCTTTGAAGTAAATACAATGGATAGATATAAAACCTAAATCCACAAACTTTGGTAGCATTTTGCCAGCCAACGACAAAATAGATGAAAAACATTTTGATGAAACTCTGATATCTACGAAGTGAGAAAACATTTCATCGGAAGGAAGAGTTTCACCGATAAAAAACAAGCACTATGAAGTGAGACAAAAAGGAGTGGGGCCAGGAGAAGCATGAAGTGGAAAGGAAATAATTTTGAGGCTAAAACTTTGCTATAAAATACCTCTCATAAAAGAAAGTAGAATAAGTGTTTTTTAAAGAGGAATATTTAATTTGTCTAGAAAAAAATAAACATATTATTCAAAGGTGAGAAATATTTTTACAAATTTGGTAATGGATCAATGTTGAAAAAATAAAATTATTTTGACGTTGAGCCAAAAGGAATCATAATATTCGATCTTATAAGATAATTTCAAGCACATAAGAGAATATTAAATGTGTTTTAAAGGAGGAAGTTATTAAGGTAATAATATTTTATCCCAATGATGAAAACTATTACATGAAGGTGAATAAAAGGAGAAGGTTTTTTATTAGTGGAAGGAAGGAGAATTCTGGTGGAGGTGATTTACATTTGAAGGGAAAGCATGAAAATAACCAAGTTACTAACAAATTGGAAATAAAATAAAAAAGGATTAGGGCATTGAGATCATAAACCACGGTGATATATGCCAAATAAAGTAAAATTCAAAATATCTTTCTTATGTCACATAGATGTCTAAATGAAGAATGACAAATATGAAAGATATTATTTGCATTAAAGGTAAAATGGAAAGAAAATTTTCTTTCCAAATAAAAATAATGGAGAAACTATGATTACTTCGATAAATGTAGTTGAGGTTTTTTGTTTTCATTGGAGATACAAATATTCAACAAAGATAGATAAGAAGATGACTAAATCAAGATAGGGGAAAATGATTTTCACTCAAGATAACTATTTTATTTTTTCAAGAAACTTCAGGGGGAATCATTTTAATAATGATGTGAGTAAGGAGCCCGGAATGTGAAGGAGGGGATAAAACAAGAAAATCATTTCAAAGTTGAAGACCAAAAGATTATTAATTTAACAATTAATATTTTAGGGTTTTAGGTGAAAAGAGTAATTTTGCAAATAAAAGTTGTAACCATAAATTAAATAAATGTTTGTATCTTTTCAAAAGTCACGGCTTGAAGCTTGTCGCTTCCTTCACTTATAAGAAGGAATCCAAGGTGAGGATTAAGAAATATATCAACATTTTTGTAATATAGAACATAGATATTGAATTATATGATATAGAAGCAATGCCATCAGCCTATTTTCATTTCTATCTGGTGTAAAAGATTATTGTGAGTACTTTTCAATTCGAGCTTGTTATTTTGATTATAAGAAATCAAAGGTTGCTAGAATTCTTTCATGCAAACAATGGTTATTTTATTATTTTTAGTCTACTGCATTATTGTGTGGAATGATCAAGAAGAGATTACTATTCTTGGATTGATTGTTGTGTTAGCGTCTTTCTAGGAAAGATTAAAACTGCATGCATGGTAATTGTCATAATGAGATTCAATCACTGAGTGTGAGAAGATTAACAGTGGATGGTGTTTTTCAACTGTCTAATGAGGAGAATATAAGGAAATAAATTCATAAGACTTTGAACCCAATAGGTGAATAAGGCATTGGTCTGAATTATACACTTATAATCTCAAGAAAAATAGTTAATTATATTTCATTTTCAGTTTTATGCAGGTAGGAGATATGAGTAGGGTTATAAGTTAAACTAATCCATTCCAAAAGTTTGTGCTATTCTGAGATAGAGATAGAAGATAGACTAAAGGAATATTATATCTGCTTGATTGGAAGGTGCACCCGCCTAGGTTTAGCAGAGCTTGGAGAGTAGGGAATTACAATCACACTGATTTATTCCATTAGTTGGCCAAAATTGAATGTTGAACTTGAACATAAGGCTTGGCATTCCTTTAGGGTTTACCAACCTGCAATTTTGAGCTCCAACAGAGAAAATGGATGTGAAAACTACTTTCCTTCATGGTGATTTGGAGGAGGATATTTATATGACACATCCAGAGCACTATGTGGTGAAAGGTAAAAGTAATTTGGTTTGTACATTAAAGAAATATTTGTATGGTCTCAAACGGAGTCCTAGGGTGTGGTACTAGAAATTTGATACATATGTGTGTGTGTGTAAAATTTGGAATCTGTATCTGAAACACAAACACTCAATAAGTCATTGCACACATGGTTAGTTGATCAAAATCAATGAATGTAAAAACCATAACAAATCAACCTATTGCCTCCTAAAAGATGCAAGTATAGATTTTCTCTTAGATTTATCTAAGCAATACTGGTGACTAGACTACACCAAGACGAAGGATTTAATCTATATGAATGCAAGATTAAGCAAATTAAGCTAGATGGATGCAAGATTAAGCAAATTAAGCTAACAATATTAAGCTAATATGATTAAGCTAATATGCAATAAGCTAAGATGCAATATTCTCAATGACTCTAGAGAAAAACCAACATTATAACAATAAAATCTTTAGAATACTTTGATTGAGAGATGAGAGCCTAAATTTATAGAAAATCCAGAGAGAAAGTGACGGTCAAGATTGATTGTTGATGAGCGGTCAAGATTCTCCAAGAGGAAACACAATCCAGGTAATTTGATGTGATTGGCTGCTTTCTTCAGATTTGAAGGAGATAAGATTGAGCCAAAATTGAGAATCAGAAAAACTGATTTATTCCATTTTCCTTTCTTAAAGCAATCTTTCTTTGATTTATTCCCCTTTATTCAATTTTGCTCCTTTTTTGAAATTTCTTTTTCAAATTATCTCAAGTTGATTTCTTTTTTCAAAATAGTTCTTTTTTCAAAAATAATTCCTTTTTTTTTTCAAATTAATTCCTTTTTGATGATTTAATGGCAAATTGATTTATTAATTAAATATGCTAGGATATTTAATTAAATAAATAGGATAATTGATAAAAGAGATTTTGATGATATATTTAATTGAAAAGATTAATTTTCCATGTGACATTGATGATTTAGGAATTAATTAATTAGGTGCTCAAAATTTATTCAATTGCCTTTGGTTAGGACCTTGGTGATGTAGTCGAGATTAGGGGCCCATGGTTTAGATGACCATTTTTAGGGTATTACAATGTGTTGAGTTTGGGATTTGAGCATTCTAAATTAGATCATTGTGTTTATTGTAAATCTGATGGTGATCATTTCCTGAATATTGTATTGTATGTTGATGACATGTTATTCATTGGTAAAGGGAAAGTATGATTTCAGAACTGAAGTCTTAGGTCGTTGCTAAATTTAAAATGAAAGATCTTGGTGCAGCAAAGCACATTCTTGGGATGGAAATTAGAAGAGATAGAGTGAACAGAAAACTATGGCTAGGCCAGAGTAAGTATGTGAATTCAATGTTACAAAGGTTTAACATGCAAGATTGTAGTGTTCCTTTTACAATTGGAACATAATTATCTGTTGTAGATTGTCCTACATCCCCATCAAAGATGGAAGACATGAGTAGAGTATTTTACTAGAGTTTAGTTGGAAGTTTGATGTATGCTATGGTTTGTACTAGACCAGACATTGCCCAAGCAGTGGGAGTTCTATCCAGATATATGTCTAATCTTGGTAGAGTTCATTGGGATGCAGTCAAAAGAGTCTTCAAATATTTAAAAGGTACCTTAGAGTATTATTTGTGTTATCATGGTGATTCAGTTGGAGACGTGATTTCCCTTGATATTCATGGTTATGTAGATTCAGACTGGGTAGGCAATATTGATAGTACAAGATCCACCAGTGCTTATGTGTTTACTTTATTTGGTGGTGCAATTAGCTGGATGAGTAAGCGACAGTCTATGGTTTTTTTATCCACTACTAAAGTAGAGTATATGGTAGTTGCTCATGCTTGTAAAGAAGCCATTTTTCTTAAGAGACTTTGTTCAAATATTGGAATAAAACAAGGTGCAGTGACAGTTTATTGCGACAATCAGAATGCGGTCTACTTAGCTAAGAACCCGACATTTCATGCTCAGACCAAACATATTGATATTTATTATAATTTTGTCTGAGATATGGTCGAAGATGGAAGGGTGAAGCTGGTTAGGGTAGAAACTTTGATGAATGTTGTAGATGCTTTAACTAAGCCTGTGAGCGTAGAGAAGTTCAGATGGTGTTTGGAGTCTATGGGCCTCTTGGCCCCTAGCAGTTAATTTATTACGTTGATACTCCCTTTTCTCTTGCAAGGTGTTCGACAAGTGGGAGAATGTTGGGAAAATGGTGTCTCAACCTTGCATTTACATGAGGTTACTATTCATAGTAAGTTTTCATTTGAGCACGAAATGGTGCGAAATTCTCCACGAAGCTTCTGGTTGGTTAGATAATCATGTCGGTAAAGTTTCGTTGTAAGATCACAGCTAGTGGGCATAAATGGCATAGAATTTATGAGGCAATAGAGCACTTTGCAAGTTTTCCAATGCTTCAAATGGTTCATCAATCAGACACATGGTTCACAAGTTATGGCCTCTAAAAGTTTGTACTCCTGAAAGAGGAAATATAATTTGCATCAGACACATAAATGAGTTGTAAAAGGGAGGGACAAGTGTTGATGTGTGTTTTAACATGTCATAGGGCATCTAGAAGAGAGATAAGGTTGGTTACACCTTATTGGGTGGTTTTAGCCCATGGTTTTGTAATACTATTTGACGGTTTCTTGTATTGTATTTCCTATATATGAGGTGTATGAGATAGAGGTTGTGTGTAAGAGTCTTATGGCTATTGAGTTACCTCTAAATCTCTGATTAGTGGTACTTATGCGAAGAGCTTAGTCTGCAAGTATATTGTATTCTATTTTTGATTGATGAATAATATATTGGGCGACTTTTGGAGTGTGAGGTTTTTCTCTCGAAAGGGTTTTCCCCATGTAAATCATTGTGTTGTGGTATGAATGTTATTTATAAGTATTTTTGTTAAGTTTCTATAACTGTTGTGATGATATGTAAATGTTTTTGCATTATCCTCCTCTCAAGGTTGTAATACCCTAAAAATGGTCACCTAAACCATGGGCCCCTAATCTCGACAACATCACCAAGGTCCTAACCAAAGACAATTAAATCAGTCTTGAGCACATAATTAATTAATCCTCTAATCATTAAATATTACATGGCAAATGAATTAAATCATTCCAAGAAAATCATTTTGATCAATTATCCTGTTTAATTTATTAAATATCCTAGCATATTTAATTAATTAATAAATTTACCATTTAATCATAAAAAATGAATTAATTTATTACAAAAGGAATTAATTGCAAAGCAAGAGTTAAATTGAAAATAAAATAAAAGAATTGAATTGAGAGAGAAATCAAACTTGAGATATTATTTCTTCTTCTAAATTGAGATAACTTGAAATCAGAAAAACAATTAAATTGAATTATTAATCATTCTCTAAAATTGGAACTCAAAGCTTTTGAGAAAAGAAGTTCAATTGCATTGAAAGACTCTTTTCTTGAATAAATCAAAGAAATCGCATGGAATTACCTTTTTTTTTATCACAAGTGCATGGAATTAATTGAATTATATCTCTAATGCAAACTCAAACTTATAATTTGAATGTATATCAATCAAACTATAATTGAAATCTATCTCAAGGTTAACTGAATCTGGTCTCTCAATTATTTCAACTATCCTAAATTGTGCTTTTTCTTGAATAATCTCAATCGCTCGTTGCTAATCGATCTTGACCACTGGTCTCTCTTGCGATTCTCTATAAATTCAACCTTCATCTCTCATTCAAAATGCCTTGAAGATTTATTGTTATTATACAGTTTTTTCTCTGGAGTCATTGAAGATATTGTGCTTGCTTTTTTTGAGATTATTGCATCTTAGTTTATCTTTTTGCATGTTTAGTTCAATTATGATTGCTTTAATTCATATAGCTTACTATTCATCCATCTAGCATAATCTTGCATCCATTTAGCTTAATATCATTCTCATATAGATTAAATCCTTCGTCTTGGTGTAGTCTAGTAACTGGTATTGCTTATACAAATATGAGAGCAAGTCTATACTCACATCTTTTAGAAGGCAATTGGTCGATTTTTTTATGGTTTTATTATTCATGCTTATATGTGTCTAACCATACATGTAATGACTTAATTGAAGTGTTGTGTCTTACAGCTTGCAGATACTTATTTCACTTTTTACACACACATTTATGGCACCCATCGTGGGGCAGAAGACTACATCTTTTCGGCCTTGAAGACTAACTTTTTCTTATTTTTCAGTTTTTTGTCCATACAGTTATTGTGAAATATCGTACAAGATTTCTGATATGCCCGAATGACAAACTGCAGATATCATGCAATCTCGTACGAATTACCGTACGACTCTGTGAGAATCGTCGTACAATATTATGTGTTTTTAGGTAAAAAGAAGCTTTCATTCTTCAAGTTTTCTTATTCAATTTTTGATCATACTAACGTTGACCCTGGCTTGTTGTTCGTTTGTCTGAGGAATTTTCACAGCCTAATCAGTTTTTGCAAAACGCTTGTTGAAGAATATGCTTGTCAAACAAAGACAATATGACTACTGATTTGTTGTCTTTGCAGGTTGCTTGAGGAGAGTCGAGTAAACATCGTGTATAATCTTTAAATTCATTTTTAGGCACCTAAACTGCTATCTGGTTAATGAACAAATCTGTCTTTCATGTTTTAATAAAATTATAAGAGGTAGGATAGTATGCTCTTGTCTGCATAGACAATCAGAAATCCAGACCCTTGAGACTTTTTCTAAGTTTGAGATTTGTGTACCTTTAGTGGGCCTATCACAGTGGGAAAAAGTAATCACCTTGTGAGAACGACCTGAGTGAGTTAGTCGGACCTGGGCATTCTAACTCACTATAATAAATAGGCCTCTGGTTGATTAAAGTCTTAGAGGACGAGATTATTTGAGTTTTCTCTTTGAGATGTCTCATATTGAGCATTTTGTAGGGCCTTGCGATCTCAATCATGTTTACGTGACTACAACTTGTTTCAGTACCTTGTTGGGCTATAGGCCTCAATCATGCTTGCATGACTTCAAGGGGTAATTTCAAACGGAATTCCTGACTAAGAACTATAAGATAGAGGCTACCCGGTTCACCTCTGAAAGGGGGGATAATCTTTGTGCAAGAGAGATAGTAACTCTCCCTAGATACTTGTCATTTCGTGCCCCCATTAGCGTTTGGAGTCAGCTAATACGGTGTTGAGAATCCATTGCATGAGACTCAACAACCGTATTCTGATTAGCTATTGGGTGTGTACCTGAGTTTGCAAGCAAAGGTTTTCTTCTCTCACCAATTTCCATACAGTTAGCGTGTTGTGATTGAAGTCATTATACATATTGCGTGTTTACTGTGTTTTCATCCCTGAAACTGAAACTGGAATGCCAAAACTGGAGAAAACAATAAACAACTCAGTGGTCAAAACTCTGTCCGTATCAAAAACTAGTCTACCTTAGTCATTAAAATTTTGTCCGTGTCACAAACTAATCTACATCAGCTATCAAAAACTTAGTCCATGTCAAAACTGGTCATCGTCAGTCATTGAAAACTCTGTCTATTAAAATTTTGTCTCTGTCCAGTAAACTGTCGTATGAGTCTTCTGATTTATCATCCCGCTACATAAATATTCGTACGAAAAATTCGTCAAGCCTTACAATTTGTCGTCTAAGTCTCAATTTTGTGTCGTACGAAATCTGATAAACTGTCGTCCTTCTTAGGGAAGTATCGTCTGAGCCCTTGTCCTGTATCGTATGCGAAAATATCACATTCATCAGTTTATCATCTTAGGTATACCCACCTCTCGTACTAACCTAGGCAACAACTCGTACGAAATTCTATTTTCATCGTCCTAAAGCTATTAAACTGTTGTCTAGTATTGTAAACCCTATCGTTCGAATCTTTGATGTCGTCAGTCCATAACAGTCAAAATTGCCTGAAAATAGTCTACTGCGAGCATAAAACTGGTTATCATCATCCTGAGCATAAACGAATCTAAACAGTGTACCTGTTATGCCTTGCATATCTATTCCCCCATTAGTCTCCTTGCGTCAAAATTTGGGTCCCCTATTTTTTTTTGTCTTGTCTTTTGTTTTGTTTTGTTCTTTTTGGTTTCGGACCTCGGAACCTCGGAGTCCCGGAGTCCCGAAGTTCATTTTTGTTTTTTTGCCTCAAAACTCTAGAGTCGTGGAGTCCCGAGGTTGGCGTCTTCCTTCATTGTTTTTGTTCTTTCACCTCAAAACTCCAGAGTCCCGGAGTCCCGAGGTCCCTTTTCTTTGTTCTTTTCTTTTTACCAACCCCGAAACCCCGGATCCTTGGAGTCCCGAAGTTGGTCCCTTGGTTTCTTTGGATTTGCGTCTTTTGCCTCAGAACTCCGGAGTCCTGGAGTCCTGAGGTGGAACCTTTTTTGCTTGCTTCGGAACCCTGGATCCCCGAAGTTCTGGGGTAGGGTCTTTCCATTCTTGTGTCAAGCTCGGAACCTTAGGACCCCGAAGTCTCGAGGTCGTGTTTAAAGCCTTCATATGGAAGAGCTTGGGAAGGGGTATAAATAGGAATGATGAACTTTTAAAATTTATTTGTGCATTCAGAGCTCCTTCTCCTTTGCTTCCAAGCTGCGAATCTTCGAACTTTCGAGCTTTCCTTGGCATTTTTGGGCATTTCGATTCACCAGGTTGGTGATTTTTCTTGCCCATTTTGGTGGTTTGTAGATTAGCTCTTCTTTCCTCGTCATTTTTTTTGGTTGGTTTTTGTTTATTTTTCGTTTCTTTCATCCTTTTTTGCCCGTGTGCCCTAGTTATCCCTAACCCAGAACCTCGGACCCCCGGAGTTCCGGGTAGTTGGCTCTTCACCCATCCTAGAACCCCAAACCCCCAGAGTTCTGGGTAGTTGGCTTTTCACGTGCCCAGAACCTCGAAACCCCAAAGTTTTGGGTAGTTGGCTTCACCCAGCCTGGAACCCTGGACCCCCAGAGTTCTGGGTAGTTGGCTTTTCACGAGCCTAGAACCCTAGAACCCTAGAGTTCTGGGTAGTTGGCTTAACCCAGCCCAGAACCTTGGAGTTCCGAGGCCGATCTTTTACTAAATCTTGTTTGGCTCGGGACCTCGGGATCTCGAGATGAGCTTAGATTACCCAACCCGAAACCCCAGAGTTCCAGACTGCCTTATGCATACCTAACTCGGAACCCTAGAACCCTAGAGTTCTAGACCCAGTTCATCTGTACCTACCCCGGGACTCCAAAGTCCCGAAGCAAATGAACTTTTATGATTATAATCAAGGACTGAAAATTTGTTTTCTTTTGGCAGATTCAAGTGGTTAGATGGACTCATCCTCCAACAAAAGAGGCAAAGAAATTGATAGATTCCCAACCACCATGAAGTATCATTATCAGGGACAGGTCTACGCTTTGAAGTTGTATGATCAAATCAGGTGGGTCACAGATACAAAAATTGGCCTTATAGAAATTGAGGATATCAGGACTCAGTTAGACAAACCTAGTTTGGAGGCCCTCCACCAGAGAATCAAAAGATTGGGCCTGGTGGAAGCCACTACCTTTCCGCAATCAGTACAAGCACCTAAGTTCATAATGACACTTGCCCCATTTTATAACCCAGATACTAGAAAGTGCACAGATGCACAAGGGAAAATAGTTATAGACTTGTCTCCTGATATGCTGGGGTTTGTTTTTGACATCCCAATTGGAGAAGAGATATTCCTTTTAACCGAAGAAGAGGCCTTAAAGGCATGGAATGACAAAGTTGCATCAAATAAAAGGTACATGAATAAAAACTGGTTGGAAGAAGAAAGAAAAACAGGTCTCAAGGCAACAAAGATCTTGAGGGCAGATTTCAATGAGCCCCAAAGAGACTTAATCATTATGCTCAGTAGGGCCTTTGGCAAGCCGGATTGTAAACATTTCCATCCATGGATGTTCTAGTTTATGACCACTATCTTAATAGGGAAACAATATTTTGGTTGGCCGCAGATCCTCTCCGACAATATCTGCAAACAAATGAAAGAAGTTTACCGGACCCAAAAGTTCTTTTTCACATCTTATATCATCTAGGTAGCTGCTAGAGCTGGAAAGTTCCTAGGGCTATAGGTAAAAGGTCGATTGGGAGAGGAGGAAGGACAAAAGAAGGTATGGGATTATTATTCCCAACTCACTCTAGCCAATGCAAAGGCTCATTTCAAGAGAATTAATGATGCCTTCGTTTTCCCAGTAAAATCAAATTAACAGGGGACACATGATACCGGATTAGCCCAGAGGTCATGGCTAGTATCCAGGAGTGGGCATGTTGGTTCATCCAAAATCCACGCTCGACCTACATCAAGGTTAGCGGATTCACAGGGAACCCAATTTTGCTGCCCCGATACTGTAATGATAGAGTGATTTTGCTGGAGTATGGAAGGCAACTTTGGGGCCTCCAGTCTCTTTTGTCTTCAAAACATAAAACAGGTATTGATTTCTCGATATGAATTAGATATTTCACATGCTCAAAAATACAGGTTGCAAAATTAGCAGAGCTAGAGCTTCAGGATTTGAACCTGAAGGAATATGATTATGCTAGGGAGTTCCATGATCCATACAAGAAAATCAAACAAGCTATGCCTAAGGCATATGAGGGACACAAGCCGAGACTGGAGGACTTTTGGGCTAACCTTCAGGATAGTTTTGAAGTCAGAGAAAAGAGTTATAGTTGGTTGTCCGTGCCACAGATCAAAGATTTTGGAATTGAAACCAATCTCCCCAAAGACCTCATAGACGATGGAGACTTACTCGATGCGACATACAAAGGACTAGAAATTGATAAGAAACCTCTCTCTCTCCAATGAAGTGGTCGGTGAATGAAGATCTAAATATTGAAAAAGTTTCTCAAGTGGTCATCAATAGGACCAAGCAATGGTTAAGTTAGAGGGTAAGGCCAAGTGCCTCAAAGGGAAAGAAAAAGGAGACCACCTCAGGGGTACCTCAATCAAGGGGCCATAAGGAGTACGCTCGGAAGATGAGGTCAGCCTCGAGGCAAAATACATCCACCAATCCAGATGAGGGGGAGAAACCTTAAGAAAATACTGAGGACTTAATGAAGAAACTCCAAGAAAAGATGAGGGAGTCTGAATTGTTAAAGAAGGCAGTGGACCTGGGAGTGACCAATGAATTGGGAGCGGTACCACTTGCCAAAGTTCTCCCACCAAGGACAGCTATAGGGAAGACTACAGGAGAGGGTACCCAAGAGAAGGAAGAATAAATAGAGATTAGAGAATATTTACCCACCTCAACAACTGCCACACAAGACCCAAGCACCAACGCCCTTGTACCACCACCAATCGATATACCCGCAGGGCTGCCTGGAGTGCAAGGCTTCAGGTCTACCACTGAAGAAATAAAAATTAGGAACATCGAGTCTGATTCAGATTAGGAGGAAGAGGATCTTGAGCAACATCAACCCCTAGAAGGCGAGAAAGAAGGGGATTAGGCAGAAGACCTATTGAATGAAAGACTAGTTCCAACCCCTCAAGATCAAGAGGACCTCCTCAAGGATATAGCGGCCGGGAAAGGTGAAATAGAGGTAGGTGAGGAAGAGATGACATTTAATGAAGATGTAGGTGGAAAAATGGGAGAGTTACATAAGCAATAGGCTATCCAAACCTATCTAGCCCGCCAAGTTACCTCACCTCAAGATCCCAGGCAAACAGAGGTAGAGGAAAGAGATGAAGCAGAGGAACAGGCAAACGTCCACATTGTAACTACAAATATAGTGTCACATCAAGCTGACAAGGATGTAGATATACCACAACGGATTGAGTTTACCTTTGAGAAGAAAAAGAGAAAAGCGGAGCTTCCCAAGGTCACCCTACAACAAGTAATCACCGAGGAGCCACCAAAGGCTAAGAAGCTAAAAACCGTTCATCATTTATCAACAACTAGTTCTGGTGAAATGATTGCAGATGTGGCAGTTCCATTCCAAGCTGAGGGACAAGCTTCTCCCAAGTATCAAATATCCTAGATAAATTTGGGTAAACAAACCAAGTGGGGAGAGCTAGATACTTTGGAGCTAGCCATGAGTGTCGTTAGAGGGCATGTAGAGAAGGAGCATACTTTGAATCTAGAGCTCAAAGAAGAAGTGGGACAATACAAGCAACTCTTAGTTGAAATGAGAAAACCTCTGGACTCCTATAGAGTTGATGACCTACCTTCAACCTCATCACTGCCAGAGGGAAAAGTGAAGGCACTAGTGGAGGTGAGACGAGTGGCCGCTGCAGCCAAGTCATGGACCCAAATAAATGCAGCTAAGATTAGACTATTTCTGTAGGATACAATGAAGATATACTAGAGGACAGTATAGGCAAGCAGAGCCTTAGCTTCTTGTGCTACACAATGGGAACAAAAGCTAAGTATTTTCAATAAGCAGTTTCGAGTTTTGAATAAAGTATTGCGGTTAGAGGAAAAGATAGTAATGGAGGAGGATGTCTTAGGAGGTGACAGTTATGAAAAATTAATGTCCTATGTATACATTTTGGAGCTGAAGATTGAAATGCTTCAGCAATACATGAAGGACATGGCAAAGATTTGAGTCCCCCTTCTCAAGGAAATTTTGTCATATGAGAATTTTGTAAAGAGTATGCTTGGAGCCTTCAGATTAGGACTAACTAGTACTGGGATTATGGAGCAACAACAAGTTTTAAATCAGTGGGATGCATATGAGGCTCAACTCTTAGGACCTTTGGCCCAGTTTGATGTCGCCCTCATGGACAGGTACACATACTTGATCACTCAGTGTCAAGAGGTGGCAGAGACAATAGGGGAACTAGAGAAAGGAAAGAAGCATGCAGATGAAGTGTTGAAGAAATATAAATTTAGAGTTAAGCACGTAGCTAATCCTCCTGTTCAAGCAGTTGCATGTATAATTGATAATTATAGAGCTTTTGCCAAGAAATAAGGAATAAACGCATAATTGCTAAACATAGCAAATCTTTTTCATAAATCCCTAATTTTGTATTTTCAGGTGCAGCTCCTACTCAAGTTCCAATTTTGAGAGAAATCCTGCATGACTATGAAAACGTGGCTCACCCAACATGGTCTTTGTAGTGCTTATGCAATCCCCATTTCATAGTTGTTAAGTGGAGTATCAAGGCAGAAACTTGCAAGTTAATTGCGACTCCTAGTTTCAGTTCTTAATTTAGGTTAGGTTTATTTCCTAGATAATAGGGCAGAGAAATTTTATAAATTGAGAAGTTTGATTCATTTGTAAGGGTCCCCAAATTGATGATTTGTGGCCCACTTAGATATTTTTAGAGTATTTTGCAAACTATTAAGAAGTTTAGTTATTTTTGTTATACATTGATTGAGATTAATACAAGAAGCAACTTGTAGATTGCCTGATCTACTTCTATATTCTACAAAATTGTTCTGTGTAATCTGGCAATGCCTATTATTTGGAGTTAGCAACGTGGTTTGATCTTTTTGTTTATTACTTTATGAATCATATTGCGCATGTCAGTGGTGTATGAGAATTATTGTGATAGGCCGTATTGTTGATGATTTTATTTCCATAAATCTGTGAAATTGATGATTTTGTAGGTTTACTGAAGGTCTGTTGTTGAATGCCAACTTGGATGATATTTGATAATTTCTTGGATTGCAGGGAACTAACTAAGTAGTTCATTAAGTTGTTATTGTATTGGTTTCATTGTTATTTTCTCATTTCCTTGACCTATCTTTTGCAGTTTATTTTCCAGAGAATCTTATAATTTAAAATACAAAATAAAAGAGGAAATTTGACCATTAAAAACCATCAGGATTAGTTTCAACTAGTAGTCCCCTTAACAGGTATAGCTACATCAACCATTGGGCTGCCCATCACCATCATGACCCAACTATAGAGACCTTGGAGTAGTGAGTTTTCCTAAACTCATTGCGTTTCAGGAGAGGTGGTGAGTGTTTACATTGGCTACCTGACTATTGGCGGGCGTGTCAAACACAGTCGTCAATAGTACCCCTGCCGTTGTGTTGCACGATTTTGTCGATCATCTTTTAGCTAGTTCAATCAACCATTTATCAAACTTAAGTTAATTAGATAACATCTTACACATGATAGATCATTCCTGAAACCTGACTTAGTCTTAGTCACTTCTCTCAAATCAAACTAGGTAACTTAGATCACGTCTTACACATGATAGATCTTTCCTGAAACTAGACTAAATCTTAGCTGTTTCTCTCAATCAATACGTTAAACGAACAACTAGCTCCAAATTTGATCTTGACTTCTGCATCAAAAACAACTTTAGCTCACATCAATCAATAAAAATACCTACTCAAACCAAAAGTTCTCGTAAGAAAGTTAACAAAGGCAAAGGACCATCCTTTTCATATAAGGATAATCCATTTACGTAGAGAACCTTGTCACTAATAAACCTTCATCATCAGACATACCAGTTTATGATCAACCCTTGTCTCCCACCATATATGGAATAAAACAAGAAAGATAAGCTACTAAACACAATGCTTATGACGATCTTAGTATCCAAACTACTGACAGTGATTCCTCATCAGAGGAATCTAAAGCCTCTGAGCCTACCAAAACTGATATTCATAAATGTCAAAAGGATAAAGATTTTTAAAAAAATGATGAAGGTTATCATGGCTAGAGAAAAAAGAAGACTATTTTCTAGAACTAGCAAAGAAAGGCGCTAAACTTCCTACTGGTTATAACGTTGAGGCCCTCATCACTAAAGAGGAAGAGACACCCTTAGTAATGATAAACAAACAATTACAAGTGTTACAGACTGAGATCACAGAACTGAAAAACAAGGATAAATCATCAAAACAATATCCTCTGGACACGAAATGCCCATTTCCATTTAATAAAAACATTTACCTGCCTTCATTTCCTTCACGAGTGGAGATTCTGAAATTTGAAAAATATGATGGCATCTCAGATCCTCAAGACCACGTCAGAGAATTTTGTGCTTTATGTATGGAGTTCATGCACGAACAAACATATCTCATGAGCCTTTTCCCAAGAAGTTTAGGAGGGAAAGCTATGGAATGGTTCTCAAGCCTACCTATAGGAATAAAAAAACTTTAATAATTAATCCAATTGTTTCTACAAAAATACTCCTATAACATTCATCACCCAGTCACTATGATAGATCTTTGCAATACCAAACAGAAAATAGGAGAGCCCTTTCTCACTTTCCTCCAATGATGAAGAAAGATGTTATCTAGATATTCACGACCTATTCCAAATTCTGAGAAGATGGATATCTTCATCAACAACTTGATCCCTAAATTGAAATACAATATCCAAATGCAAGTATACCCTTCATTCAACAAATTGGTAGATAGTTCCCTCATAATGGAAGATGTTCTTATAAAGAAAGGAGATATCTCACTTTGGAAAGAAACACAACAAGGTTCTAGTTCCAAAGAAAAGAACAAATATTGGAAATATGACAAAGACAACAACAGAAACGTTGTTAATGATGGAGTGGTAGACACTGTTAAACCAAAATCAAAATCCATGATATTTAACTTGGCTAGTGGCACACAAGCACTCAAAGTAGCTGAAACTGCATCAGAAAATCCTCCAAAGAAAGTAAAAGAGTGGTTTAAAGAGAAACCTTGGCTTTCGAAACCTAAACACGACTTCACTCTACTGGAAGAATCATATGAATTCACTTTCATAACTTTATTGGCAAATGATCTAATAACCTTACCGGACAATTCTAGGCCATATGATCCCGAAGTTAAACCAAAATGGTGGAGAGAGAACGAATACTGCGAATACCATTGAAACAAAGGTCATAACTGTCATGCCTGTGAAGTGTGATACCTGTAGCTGCAACACAAACACTCAATAGATCATTACAAGCATGGTTAGCAAATAATAAGCAAATAAAGATGAACCATGACAAAGCAACCTCTCGCCTCCTAAGAGATGTGAGTATGGATTTTCTCTCAGATCTGGATAAGCAATCCTAGTGACTTGACTACACCTAGACGAAGGATTTGAAATGATAATGATATGCAAAGATGAGATTGATTATGCTAGATTGATCCAAGAGACTAATTAAGATAGTGATATGCATGATTAAGTTAGGATGATGATGCAATTAAGCTAGAAAAGAGATTGATTAAGCTACATGATTCAACAATTATGCTAGAAAATGATCAAATTAAGCTAATGCAATTGCCTATAACAATGATGCTCAAATGATATGCCTATAATAACAATGCCTAAATTGATAATGAGATGGGATTCGCCTATAATAAAAATGCATAAGATGAAAATGAGATGAGATCTACATAAAATAACAATACATAAGATGAAAATGAGATGGGATCCTTATTGCTCCAAAATGGGGGATATTTATAAGATTTCCAAGGCCAGGGGTGAGATGGCAAGAATTAACGGTCAAGATTGAGTCTAAAGATATCAAGGGTGAAATTGGAGGAGGTTGGAGGAGAGGTTGGAAGAAGGGACACTTGTCATCTCTGTGGTGACAAGTGTCAAGGAGCTTTGCTCATAAAAGGGCAAGTGTCCAAGAGAGGAGACGTGGCCAAAGTGCCATGTGTCTCAAGAAGAAAATATCCACACCATAGGAGGTTAGGATAAGGAGGTTAGAATGTGCAAGATAGGATAGGGTTAGTTAAACCCAAGGTTAGGTGGAATGGGTTAGGTTAGAGGGATGGCTAGGTTAGGAGGTTATAAGTTAGGAGGCATGTGGGTAATTTGAATTTAAAAATTCAAATAATAGGAAAAGACTAATTAATTCTCAACAACTCATAAATTGATTTGTTTTAATTAATTAGGGGATTAGAAGAATTTATTGAAATGGGGGGAGGATTAATTAATTTGAATTAATTAATCAAAGGGGACTATTGAAATGAACCTATTAAACAAATCCTTAGATTTATTAATAAGTAGATGAAAGGGAGAATTTAATCAAATTGCCTAATGAATTCAATTAAATTAGGAAGGGGGATTAATTAAATAATTACTTATTTAATTAATTATCTTTAGACCATTTTTAGGTGTATACATTTTGCCCCTCTTTGAAGCGAGGTGTGATGACACGTTGATTCAAAGAATAATCTCATTTTGATGATGATATTGGTTCAATAGGATGCCCCAACTATTGATTGATAAATTGCAGTACGGTGATGACCCCTCGAGAGATCAATTGAGATGATTGACCTTTGGAGTGTGTGAATTTTTGTGAAATTGATATCCCAATAAGAAATGATTCGATTGCTGCAACTGTGGTTGATGAAAGTGCGAGTTCTACGACCACGGTGATGTAGTTTCTTGATTATTGATAAAGATTGATTGATTAGGTTGATAAGATCGAGATTCAATATGGTTTCAGGAATGACACCTCTTGTATAAGACAAAGATGATCAAAGCGTCTGGTTTCAGGAATTATATATCCTGTATAAGACTTGATCAAAACATTTGGTTCCAGGAAAGATACATCCTGTATAAGACATGATATGATAGATTAGATGCGATCGGTTGATATAATTGATAAGGTTATTTGGATAAAGAACTGTCAGTTTGTTGATATCAAGTTGCAGGAAGATTTAGATATGTTGATGGGGAACATACGATTTTCGTTGGGTCGATAATATCTGGAGAGAGATGAGTCATCATTCTGATTGTGTATACACTTATGATGATACATTGATGAACTCTGCGATAGATTTAACCTTGGATAAAATGAGCATGTAGGATCCCATGCAAGAATGAAATGGAAGCTAAATGCAAATGAAAATGCAAAGCTAGGACCGGACCAGTCACTGGGTTATTGCATTTTGTCATCATTGAGCTTTTCTAAATGTGGGAAGTGAGTGCAAAAATCGATGGTATAATTATACCATGATGACCTGAGCATGACTTTCCTGGATTTTGATATAGCGAGTTAGCACAAGTATCGAGGTATAATTGAACCAAGATAACGTGAGTGTTGCTTGCGTAAAATAGGTAGTATTAATCATTTCTATACGCAAATCGGAAATGTCTTCGATGATACTCCGATGATCACGTCCCAAGACAAAAATGCACATATTAATGATTAATGTATAGATAGAAGACAAGAAAAATATCATGTTCCTTCTTTGTTCCTCTAGTCAAAGACATCCTGGAGTCACTCATAAATCATGATAGCAAAAAATCAAGATAGAAAAGTTGAACAATCATGCTAAAATCATTATCCAAAAGATATCATTCATTGAAAAGTGTGTGATGTGCTTAGACTATCTTTGTGATAGTTTGATAGATGACAATTTGATCTCGTGTTCAATGTTGGATGTGTCTCAGTTTTCGCTTGATAAGAGTTGCGTAACTGTTGTTCTTCTTGTTTGATTAAGCTCAAAATGATAAAATTTTTTGCCCCAAGCTTAGAAACAAATTCATTAAGATATACCCAATGATCCAAACCATGGCGAGAAGCCACCCGAGATGCCTTTGTATGTACAAAGGATTTATTATGGATATGAACAATGCTGACGGAAAAGAATGCAAGCAGAAGGATGCATGCACTAATAGATGGAATAGCTAGTGGACAGATAGCGCCTATTTGCCAGGTTTTCACCATATGTTTTTATTGCACTTTTTCTCATATTTTTTTTTGGATTTTCTACTTTTTCACTGTTTTTGGATTTTTTTCCTTTTTCACTTTTTTATTTTTTTATTTTTTTGCTTTTTCACTATTTTTGGATTTTTCAGCTTTTTCACTATTTTTGGATTTTCTTCTTTTTCAGACATAAAACTTCTTCAGATACATGCTATTGATGGATTCGTCGAGCTGATCTCTGTCCTATGTTGATAGCTGATATGCTCTTGAACCAAATACTGCTGTGACCATAAACAGACCTAACCAGTTTGGTTCAAACTTTCCTTTCTTTTCTCGATCTGCCTGGTTGCATGGATTTTTCGTTTAGTACTAGGTCCCCAACTTGAAAGACTAGTGGTTTGACCTTGTGATTATAACTCTGACACATTCTTTATTGATAAACCTTTAAATGATCAAAGGCATTTTATCTTCGTTCATGGATCAATTCTAACTCTTGCAATCTAGATACTCGCTGTTCTTCATCTGGGATAAGACCTTTTAATGATACTCGTAGAGAAGGTATCTCTACTTCTATTGGTAGTATTGCTTCTGATCCATAGACAAGAGAGAAAGGTGTGGCACCTGTTGGTGTGTGGATACTAGTACAGTAGGCCCATAGAGTAGGGTTCAATTGAATATGCCAATCTCTTCCAGCATCATTCACTATCTTTTTGAGGATTTTAAAAATAGTTTTGTTTGATGCTTCTGCTTGGCCATTCCCTTATGGATAGTAGGGTGTGGAAAATCTGTGTTGGATCTTGAATTTCTCACATAGCTCTTGTACATCCTAATTCTTGAACGGTCGCCTATTATCAGTGATAATGGCCATGGGTATTCCATCACGACAGATGATGTAGTTCAAGATAAATGGAACAATTTGTTTTCCTGTGATATATGTGAGAGGTATTGCCTCAATCCATTTTGTGAAATATTCTGTAGTGACAAGGATGAATTTGTGACCATTAGATGAAGAAGGATTTATCTTTCCTACTAAATCAAGACCCCATTGATAAAAGGGCCAAGATGTTGCCAAAGCATGAAGTTCTTGTGCTGGTGCATGAATCAAATTCCCATGGATCTGACATTGTTTGCATGTTCTAGCTATCTGAAAAGAATCTCGTTCCATAGTTGGTCAATAATAGCCCAAGCGTATGAGTTTTTTCGAAAGGGTAAGACCACTTGATTGAGTGCCACAAATGCTGATATGGACTTCATGTAAGGCCTTCTCAGATTCTTCTTGTTCGAGACATCTTAAAATAGTACCATCTAGGCCTCATTTGAAAAGGGTATCCGCGACAAGAGTATAATGGGAGGATTTGGGAATAAAGTTTATCTTTTGGTTTTTTGATAAGTCAGGAGGTAGGATATTATCTTTCAGGTATGTGTAAGTTTGGCCATAACAGGAGGAATCATGCCCAACAAGGTGACAAATAGTTTTGGAATCTGGACAATTATGAGCAGGGTAAAACAACTCTTCCACTAGGAATTCATAACGATGTTGATTTTCTTGTGTCTGAAGTAGAGAAGCAAGTGTAGCCATGGCATCTCCTACTTTGTTGTCATTCCTTGGAAGTTTCTGAAAGTTATTTCTACAAAGGATTTCTTGATATCAACAACCATCTTTTTATAAGGCATTAAATTTTCGTCCTTTGTTTGGTAATCGTCATTAATTTGATTGATGACAAGCTGAGAGTCTCCAAAGACTTGAAGTTGTGTAATGTTCCATTCTATAGCCATTTTGATACCTGTAACCAAAGCTTCATATTCTGCTGTATTGTTGGTGCATGGAAAGATTAATTTGTATGCTTTTGGAATTATATGACCTTGTGGTGTGATGAATAGAATACTTGCTCCTGATCCATGTTGTGTATATGAACCATCAAAGTATAATTTCCATGTTTTTGTTGTGACTGTTAGGATATTAGCATCAGGAAATTCAATCTGCAAAGGATGATTATCCTGAAGCGGTGCCTTAGCTAGTTGATCTGCAATGACTTGTCCCTTTATAGCTTTTCTGTCAACATATTCAATATCAAACTCACTCAGGATAATGATCCATTTTTCTAATCGTCCTATCAATGTTGCTTTGCTGAGCAAATACTTCAATGGATTGATTTTAGCTATCAACTTGATGGAGTGAGATAGTAGACAATGTCTTAATTTTTGAGAAGCAAAAACTACCACTAAGCATGCTTTTTCTATTGGTGAATAGTTGATCTCGTATCCCACTAATGTTCTGTTGATGTAGTAGATGGATCATTCTTTTTCTTCATTATCTTGTTGTGCAAGCAAGACTCCTAATGATACTTCAGTGGTCGATACATAGAGTAATAATGGCTTTCCTAGAATTGGTGACATTAGGATAGGTGGTTGCATGAGACATGCCTTGATCTTGTTGAATGCGTCCTCACATTGATGGTCCCACTTGAAAGGAACATTTTTGTGTAATAGATGAGTAAATGGTTGACATTTATTTGCCAATTGAGCAATAAATCTTCTGATTGACTGGAGTCTTCCTTGGAGTGATCTGAGTTGACTGATATTCTTGGGAGATGCCATTTCCATGATTGCTTTGAACTTAGTTGGATCTACTTTGATACCTCTAGCTGAAACAATGTATCCCAATAGCTTTCCTAAAGTGACACCAAAGACACATTTCTTAGGATTGAGTCATAGCTTATATTGTTCTAACCGATCAAAGATCTTTTCTAGTATTCCTATATGGTCTTCTTTGTTGTATGATTTGGCCAAGATGTCATCCACATAATCTTCCATGAATGTATGCATCATGTCATGTAATATCATTGTCATATCTCTCTGATATGTAGCACATGCGTTCTTTAGTCCAAAAGGCATGGCATTCCAGTAAAAAGTACCCCATGGGCATGTGAAAGCTGTCTTTTCTTGATCTTCAGGTACTATTTTAATTTGATTGCATCCGGAGAAACCATCCATTAGAAAAAACATGGAGTGTCCAACAATTAAATTTACAATGATGTCAATGTTAGGCAAAGGAAAGTCATCCTTTGGACATGCATTATTAAGATCTCTGAAGTCTGTGCATATTTTGATGCTTTTATCCAGTTTGGAAACATGAACAATGTTGGATATCCATTGAGGATATGGTATAGGTCTGATGAATACATCCAGTAATTTCTTTAATTCTTCTTTGAACAGGAGAGCGATATGTGGATGCATTTTCCTTAATTTTTGTTTAACTGGTTTGGCTCCTGGATTGACATTTAAGTGATGCATAGTAAGCTCTGGATCCAACCCTAGCATGTTTGCATATGACCAGGCGAAATTGATTTAACGTCATTTGAATAATTCCATATATTGTTGCCTTTCTTCTTCTAATAGAGAAGTTGTTGGATGTAGGATCTTTGGTTGCTCTGTTGTCCTAATGTTAACTGCCTCTGTGGGTTTGATTGAAACTGATGACCTTTCTTGATAATGTGTAGGTAAAGTGTCAAATCTCCCATCTTCCGGTGCCTCGAGGTGGTTTTCACTATTAGATGCATCCTTTCTTTTTACTTTTTCCTGATCTAATGTTGCCAAGAAATGGTTTCTAGCATTAGACCTAATATTGTTTTCTTTATTTTCCTTTTTGCGACTAGGAGATTTGGCACCCACTTGACTGGAAAGTATATTGCTGAAATTCCTGGTGAAAGTTGTTGTGGGTTCAATTGCATTAAGATATACGGATATAGCGTGGTCATTCAAAAAGGTATTAATGGCAGTATGTCCTTCATTTTCCCAATCAATAAGTTCAGGGTGGATTAGAGGTAGGGGTCATCAGGTTGAGATGTTTCGAGAGTATAAAGGGTCATGATGGATGTATCAAAGTTTTTGATATATATGTCAATGTCTAGAATAGTACCCTCATCAGAATGACCTTGCACCAGAAGCTCCTGATCATCCTTGATTAAGTCCAAGTCAACCGAATGTGATTCTAATTCAAGTAAACTAGTTCCCAATGTTTTCCCTGCATACATGTGAACTATATTGACTTCTACATCTTCAAAGCAATTTTCTTCAGCTAATTCTTCAGAGTGATAGGAATCCCATTCCCATTCATTAGAATCTATATCACTTGCAGCCTTCAATCTACATATTTGTTCATATAATGTTTGATTTGTTTCTTCATCTTTTCTTGTTATATCTTTTCTTCTTTCATATTCAACCTCTTCAGGACTGAGATTGAGTTCTGTCAACCTTGCTATGAGCTCTCCTTGATTAGTACTCGGTTCATGCTTGTTTTGATTGTGATTTAAGGCTACTTGGGAGGTGCTTTTAGTTTGTTTTTCTTGTTGATTTGAAGCTTGCTTCTTTTCCCATTTCATGTTTGCTTGTGCTTGTTTCTTAGTTGATGTTTCTTATATTTCAATTGCTAGTTGTTCTTGTCTATTTTCATATTCTTCTTGTTGTTGGCTGAAATATGTGTCTTCTGGTAAAGTAACTTGTCCATATCCTAAGCCTGTTTTGTCTGTAGCCTATTGAGTATGAGTTTGGATATGTTTTGATATACCTTCTTTTCTTTTCCCTATAGGACCTGTTCCAGTGTATCCCATTTTTTCGAGAATGTTGAATCCTTTTCCATACTTTTCTGTAGGTATGCAGACATTGTTGATCTTTTGTTGAACTTCTTCACCCTTGTATAGCCACTGTAGCACATCTTTGTCTTCTGTTTCCTCTGATAAGGTCCCTACACTAACAAATGCTCCATCAAATATCAGAAGATGTTTCACAATTGGTTGTAGTTTAGAGTTTGATGGTTTTCCAAAGGATTTAGGAGAAAGCGGCAATTGTGATATTGAATATTCTCCATTCCCTCGAACTCTTAGCTGCATTTGTTTTTCCATACTTGACAAAATTGAGGAAAATGATTTTTCTTTAGATTGTGTGTTTGAAGATGATGCCTCGCTATTATGAGGAACAATGAATTCTTGAGCTGGTTTGAGATTACTACAATACTGAAATGGATTTGAATCTGCTAAGATCGTGATTTCCTGCCCATTGTAGGGAAACTTTAAGCATTGATGATATGTTGATGGAACAACTTGTATGTCATGTATCCAGGGTCTTCCCAAGAGTATGTTGTATGATAAGTCCAAATCTAGAACTTGGCATGCTGTGTCTTTCTGTAAAGGTCCAACTCTTATGGGTAACATCACAATTCCTTTAGAGGAACGTTCTTCTTCATCATAGGCTTTAATAGTGATTTTTTTCCGAGGATCAACTGCATCTTCTGAATAACCTAGAGGACGGACAAGACTCAAAGAGAAAATATTTAAGCCAGCTCCTCCATCTATTAGGACATGTTTAACTTGCATCTTATGAATGATGACTTCAATATGCAAGGGAGCATTATGGGGATGTTTCAAGGACATGTCATCTTCTTTAGTGAATGATAAGAAGTGAGGGGTTGTGAGGTGTCCCACCATGGTTTGGAATTGATCTATATCCAGATCTTTGGACACTTTTGTATCTACTAATGCTCGTTCAAGAATTTCTTTGTGTGTAGGTGAAAGCTTTAAAAGTTCTAAGATGGATATTTGGGCGGGTATTTTTTGTAATTGATCCACTAGATTATATTGTTTGGTAGTGGATGATGTGTTAGTTGTAGGACTTGACAAAACAACTTTAGTCTTTCTTCTTGTGATAGCATGAGAATGTTCTTGATTTTTCTTTTCTTTAACTACAATCATATTTACCACATTATAATATGTATGAGCATAGTTTACCTTTGCTTTACCCTTACCATTATTTGTTGTTGATGATTCACCCTTCTCATAGTTTGGAAGTGGAGTTTTAAAAGCTGTATGAGATTCGTTTGTTGTATGTCCATCCATAGTTATTACTCCATTATCAATCAAATATTGGATGACATGTTTCAACCGCTGACAATTATCTGTGTGATGTCCCTTGTTTCGATGGAAATCGCAGTAATGGTTATCATTCCACCAAGGTGGTTTTACTTGAGGTTCATAGTTCCTTTCTTCCAGTAAAGTAACCAATTTGTTTGCGAGAAGTGTCTTTAGTGCTGACCCAAGGGGCTCACCAATATTTGTAAATTGCCTTTGAAAGAAATTTTTGATAGTTGCTTTTTGGTGATTGTTGTTTTGCCGAGCCGTTGTTGAGTGATTGGATAAGTTAAAAACCGGTTGCTTTGGTTTCACATTGTTGTTATCCACTATTCCATTATTGACAATATTAAGATTTCTATTCCAAAACTTTGGCTTATCATTGTGATTGTTGTTATTAATGTTGTTAGGAGGGTGAACTCCTTCTTTGTATATTTTCAACTCACCCTTCTTTATCATGACTTCCTCCATTCCGATTCCATTATCAATCATCTTTTCGAAACTTTAATTTTCTTGCATTTTTAGATGATAACTCATTTGATCATTTAGGTTGTCGATGAATATGTCCATTTTTTCATACTCTGGTATTGTACGAGGATATCGTGAAGCTAACCATTTCCATCTCTGTAAAAATGCCATGAAAGGTTCTCCACTCTTTTGTTTGGCATTACATAGGTATAGCATGGTTATTTCATGTTGTATGTTGTAAGAGTATTGTGAAACAAACTTATCCACCAATTCTGAGAATGATCTGATTCCAGGTGGAAGTTTGGAGAACCATTCCATAGCTAGTCCAGTTAAGCTTTTCAGAAATAATTTCATCAAGTAGGTATCCTCATGTGCAAACTCCATACTCATTGTGCAAAATTCTCGTATATTATCTTCAGGGTCAGTGCTTCCATCATATTTTTTCGTATCTAGGAGTTTCACAACCTATAGGAAATGGTATCATGTTTAGATTTCTGTCGAAGGGATAAGGACAAATTTCTTGAAGCAAGTATCTTCTAACATTTCCTCTCCGCATAACTTGAATTTGTGTTTGTAGTGTTTGTATTGGTTGTGTGAGAGTTGTGATAGGATTATCAACATGATTTGTTCTTGCATAACGACAATTTTGTATTCTAGGAGGATCTTGATCTCTTCTTGTATCATCTCTACCCTTCTTGTATCTTCATTAGATCGAACGTTATTTAGAATTTCTACATCATCTCTTTTGGGAATGTAAGTTTCCTCATTGGTTCTAGTGTTACTAGGAATTGACGTGTCATTCATTTTGAGACCAAAAATATCCTCATATTGTTCATTATTAGGGGGAGGGTTGCTTTTCTTTTGTGTCAATTTGTTCACGTCAAAATCTTGGGGGAGTGTAGCACCAATTCTTGCTAACATTAGGAAATATTTTTCTTTGTCTCCCTCCAATATTTTCTCCATAAATTTATCGAATTGAGGATATTTTTTGATATCTCTAACATTTTGTTCTATTATTTCTTCTTCAACTTGTATTTCATCTTTGTGTTCCATGGTTCTATGCTCTTCAATTATTTCCAATGTTTTGATTTCCATCTCTGTGATCTTTCATCTCTGAGCTCTGGTTAAAATGGGCATACACATGTCTTAGATATTGTGCTAGAATTTGATTGTCCAAAAGTTGTTTTGATAAGTGATCAACTATCAATGTAAATTTGATAGAGTCATATGACATGAAAAAGATGATTCAAGTGTTTAAAAGTTTGCAAGTTTTTTTGATCTTCGGTTTTGGAGTGCAATGATGATGATTTCGATAAAAACCAAGTCCAATAGGAACAATATATCCTACGATGTAGGACAAGGTTATCCTAACCAAACGTTGTAGTTTCATGATAAAGGATGATAGATCCTGATGAGAAACTATGTTTTTGAGTGATCAATTTATCAAAGAGGGTGATGATGCACTTTGAGATGTTTAGATCTTGAACTTGTTGAAGGCGAATACTTGAAAATCTTGAGGTGTCTATTTATAGAGTCCAATTTGACAGATGATAACTTGAATAAGCTAACCAAGGAGACAATCTAAGCACATAATGCCAGATAACAAGTGTTTATGCTCACTATAAACTGACCAAGCCAATAGGACATATCTGAAAGAGACATGCAAGAAGACAGTTCTGGATAAACAGAGACATAAATTTGTACGACAGATTACATAGCCTAGAACGACAATTTAGATAGGCTCATACGACAAACCAGAAATTTCGCACGGCAGAAGACATAAACTCGTACGAGCTTTCTCACAGAACCTGACAATAAATGATGACACAAAATTCCTTGCTAAACTGGCTCATATGATAATTCTCACTAGACCGGACGATAAAAGATGACATAGATTTTTTTGCTAAAATGGATCGTATGACAATTCTCACTGGACTGGATGATATACTAGATGCCTCATACAACAAACTAACAAGCTTGTATGACAGAGGATAGAACAAAGACAAAAACTTTGTTTGGACAAATTTTTGATCAATGAAGTTTGACGTTTTGCTTCTGTTTTCCAGTTTTTTAGATGTCTGACTTTCTATTTTAGGGATGAAGACACAAAAAACACGTGATATGTTAAGTGACCTCAAGCACAATACGCTACCTAAGGAAGTTGACTGAGAGAGGAAACCTTTGCTTGCAAACTTAGGTACACACCCAATAGCTAATCAGAATACGACCACTGAGTCTCAGACAATAGATTCTCAACGCCGTATTATTCGACTCCAAATGGTAATGGGGGCACGATATGGCAAGTGTCTTGGGAGAGTTACTATCTCTCTTGCATAAAGATTATCCCCCTTTCGGAGGTGAATCGGGTAGCTTCTAATTTAATTGGAACTAGTAAGGGATCCGTTTGGCACGTCGGGGTATAAACTCAATTCAGAGGTCTCCCAGCCTTAAAACCAATGTTTGATATACCCGAAGGTACAAAGGAGAGCTATTCCAGAGCACTACCGTTGACTTGATTTTTGTCAAATCACATCTATTTTATAGTGGGTTGGAGTACTTGGTGTTAGTTGTTCCCACTTGGGTCATTCCCCTCTCACCAACCTTAATGGCTTTGGCCTTATAGGCTCCTCGAGAGGGCAAGACTGCTAAAGATATGCACTAATGAAAGCAAATGATGAGTCTGACTTTCTAATCACCTAAGAAAGGTGAGAGCATACTTGCCTATCATCAAAAAACATAATACATGTTTGTTTATTTCCATTAGCAAAAATAAGTGTGCCTAGAAAATTTAAAGAAGACATAAATTTTAATTGAGTCCTCCTAGGCAACTTGCAAAATAGATACATTAGTAGTCATGATGTTTGGATGAAATGAAGCTTTGACAAGCGTAATCTTCGACAATCATCCTGCAAAAACTAGTTAGGCTGCCAAAAAACTCACAAACAGACCATGCTTAGCATTAGTAATAATCAAATTGAAGCATGAAAACCCTAAAATGCAATCTGTTTTGAAAACACAAAAACATAATTTCGTACGACAATTCTCACCTGATCATACGGCAATTCTCTCTGCTTGTACAAGGACACAAAGTAACTCGTATGAGGTAAAAAGGTAGCTCATATGAAATTTTGAATCAGAACTGGCCAGAAACCTGGTAAATTGGAAATTCGATGGTGCTAAGAGACCCAAAATGAGATTTCCGACCCCACGGTGGGTGCCAAAATGTTGCGCCTGTGAAGTGTGATGCCTGTGTTGGCATTTTTGTTGTTTATGTTGTGATTGTCATTGATGGACACACACTTGTATTGAGATCCCCTTTATGTGTATGAGCTTGTGCTCAATCGGTATTTGTTCCAACCGGTATGTTGTATTCTAGTCTTTAGACTAGTGGTGATTTTGCCGAATGTGTTTCCCAGTCTGAAGCGGCATGTTGACCCCAAGCGGTTCGTTGATCCCAAGCAGTACGAGGGAGAAAAGTGGCACAACACATTCTTACCAGTCTTCATTTTTGTCAAACCGGCAATCGGTATTTTGTATGAACCAGTAATACTCTGTGACGAGTTACCAACCGACATTTTGTGATGAGTTACCAATCCAATGATTGTTTGACAGTGCCGACACATTGACGGTGCTTTTTGTGTCGTGTTACTGAGTATGTCTAGATTCATTGAACCTAGGAAATCGTAATGTAATCCTATTGGACCGACATGAAATCAGATTCCTTTAAAAGGACATCATGTCTAGGGTTTTAAGTGGTTGCTGAAAGGGTTAATGTCGCACTAGGGTTTAAGGTGGAAGTTGAGTTGTTGTGAGAATGATTTTATCTGAGAAGATCAAGTTGTAACTATGAGAGAGATAGAGAAGACTGAAGTAATGTTGGAATGCATTAACTATGAGAAATACTAGATCTAACCAAGTAGTTTGTGCTATCCGATAGATCAAACACTTGTTGATTACTCATATCCTTGACAAGTTTGTAGCCCTTAACCGGGTAGGCCTCAAAGCCTTTGTAAAATCCTCTAACGAGGTGGTTCACACATGTGAATCTAAAATCCTCTAACAAGGTAGTCTTTAATTAGACTTATCTCCTAACAGAGATCGAGATTCCTAACAGGATCTGTTCTGGTGAAGAACATTGTAAGACCTTAACCAGTCTGGTTTCTATTCTGCAGATAGTGACTTGTGAGTTCCATCTCACCGTGGTTTTTCCCAGTTGGGTTTCCACGTCAAATATCTTGTGTTATGGTTGTATTGGTTTTGTGGGTGAATGCTTTATTCGCATTTTGGTTTGCATGTGTGGTAACCAGTTTGATTGTTAGACTACTTTACTGGTTTATCTTTAGACTATGTAAGTGTTTTAGTGCAGTGATTTTTGGCATACTAATTCACCCCCTCCTCTTAGTATTCATCAATTGGTATCAGAGCCTACCTTTCTATAAGTTTAACCACTTGGAAAGAGATATGGGGGAATACACCATGCGGGAACTTACTCAATGGCTCACTAAGTCTGAGCAAGCCTATGATGATCTTATGGTCAAATACAAGGCATCTCAAGCAAAAAGGAGAGAACATGCAGAAAAGCTGATGGAACTATTTGAAAGTAGTTATGAAGATGAAGCTAACATGGAAGCCATGATTGCTGAAGTAAATAAACTGAATGATTCAAACTCCAATCTGAGAAAGGAGTTGGAAGGACTGACTATTAGGTTTAGTCAAGAGCTTGAGAACTGGAGAAAAGATGAAGATCAGATAAAGGATAGAGATCATGAGATCTCCAAGTTGAAACAAGAGATTAGTGCACTGACTGCTCGCCTTCATGAGAGCAGAATGGAAAAAGAAGACATGCAAGGAGAACTGAACATAGCCATCTCAGAAAATGCAAGTCTAATGGAGACAAACACTGCTATTTCCAAAGAACTCTTTGAGTCAAAGGAAATACTTGCTAAGTTTGGCAAAAGTACTGTCAAGCTAGAGCAAAAGCTTGAGTCATCTAGACCCGCAAAGAATACCAATGGCCTTGGTTTCTCTGGACATGAGGAAGGAGAATCCTCAGGAACAAATGCTGAAGCATCAAAGAAGAAACCGACACTCAAAGGCAAAAATTCAAACCTGTTTTCTTTAACTGTCTTAAAGAAGGACACACTGCCAATGTATGTAGGAGAAAAGCCTACAATCATTTTCCTTATTTTATCAACAATGTACCTAGATCCAATAAGTTCAATGGTCATTGTTATACATGCAACAAGTTTGGGCATAGAGCATTTGAATGCAGGCCTGTGATGGATAACACTGGAAGATATCCTCAGAGGACCTAAGGAACTGGTCCTGAACCTTTTGTGAACTGGAATCACAACCAGTTTAATGTCCTCAATCATCAGTCAAGAAGTGGTGGTCATCAAGCGGCAACTGGATGGAGAGAAAGTTGTATGATCTGTCATGGTCATGGTCACACTGCTGCAACATGCAGAAGGAAGAATGGAAACATGTACAATGGACCTTGGAGAGCACCTAGACTTGTTTGCTATCACTACAACAAATCGGGTCACATTGCAAGATTCTACAGAAGCAGAAAAAGTATATTTGATGATATACCGATCACTCAGGAAGGAGAAATCAATGTTGAAAAAGTTCAAGGGGACATGAAGAAAACATGGAGGAAGAAAACAACAATGTCGGAAGAGGAACCAGTTTCTGCACCTAGTGTGGAAATATCAGAACCGGCAAACTAAGCCTTAAAGGCTTAGGGGGAGCAAACAACAAAATGCTTTTGAACCCCCGGTTGACACCGGTAAAAGACCTTAACTAGTATGCGATACATGTTGCTTGGCAGAAGACCAGAAACAGTAAAAAGGCAAATTAGGGTTTACGCCCTAATAGAGGAGCATTAATGATGGTAGGTGAGAGACATGTATAAATGCATTTTTCAAATCATTTCTCACTATCTATTTTCAAGCGAAGAAAAGTTTTCAAGTGCAGAGCAAAGAAAAGGCGATTTGAGCTTAGATTTCAAGAAATTGAATAACCTTGAAAGAGATTCAAATCTAGTTTGCAAGCAGTAGTGGAGAACACAAAGCGGTGATTTGGCATCCGATGGAGAGTGGAGTGAAGCAGAATCAGGAAGCCCTAAATTCGCATTTGAAAGGTATTTTTTTGTGTTCTTGAAATACTCTACAATGGCTTCTGCATCTCATACCAGTTCGAGTACATCAATTGAGTTGGAAAGTTTTATTCAAAGGAAGTCTAAATATAATGCTTTGTCACAAGTTTCGGCTGGAGTCATAGTTGAAGAAGGAATTTCTGATTATATTGATTGCAAAATAGAAGACCTAGGGTCTCTAGCCATTCACACTCAGTTAGGTCTATTTTGCGGCAAGGACAAAAAGATCAAACCAGAATTTAGTATCTTAGAGAAGAAGAAATTCCATAACACAGTATATTTTCTGGAAGATTTCATGGAAGATCACATCAGAATTATTTTGAGCAGAGTCCACAATGACAAGATGTACCTGGAGAGGATGCATGACATTACGTCTTAGGCAATTCATGCAGTCACCGACTTTTATAACACAGGGGAAGTGCCAGCCTTGAGAAAAGTGAGCAAAACTGAAATAGCCAAGCTCACCGGTTCAACTAGTGATTCACGGGGTATGATAGTCAATCCTATCAAGGATGATCTAGTGAAATACACCTGCATGGTGATAGGATACAGAATGTTTTCAGCTAGCAGGATTAATTCTATATCTGTTGCAACAGTAAATGCCGCTTATTGGATGATAAAAGAGGATGCATCTTTCGACTTATGCATTGTCATGCAGAGGCAACTCCTATTGAATCTTAAGGCAATCGAACAGGATAATTCACTAAGGTTTAAGTTTGGACAACTACTGGTAGGGTTGTTCTTTTATTTCCAAGGCTACTTTCCTAGTGTAGGAGATGTCCAGTGGTCCCCTGACCAACCGGTAACCAAGCAGATAAAGGAAAGCGTACAAGCCATTGGAACCGGCTACCCTGAAGTACTGAACAAATATTTTGATGAGTTCAGAAGAAAGATGAGTTAGAGGGTAATAATATTAGGTGACATAGTGAAGAAATACGAAGATGACATCTGTTTAACTATTCAGGTGGACAAATGTTTAATGGAGGCTGTTGAGCCTAGAATGGAGGAAGTAGAGCCAATGGGCTATGAAGTTATGTTTGACATGCTGGAAGGGTATGCCTCAACCCTTATTGCCTCGCCTCTTGATCCAAAGGCTAAGAGGACCAGAACCTACTTGGAGAGGATTGCACCAGTTGAAGAACCATCGGTGAAGAAAGGAAAAGAACTGGCAGCTAAGAAAGCCAAGGTAGTGCCTGTAGCATCGACACCGACTACCACTGCAACTCCAAGAGTGACCAAGCGGTCATTGGCAAAGAAGAAACCAGAGGTAACATCAACAAAAGTCTTCAAAAGAAAAAGGAAGACTAAGACAAATGAACCGAACTCCGAAGAAACCGAGTCTGATGAAAAACCGAAGAAGGCAAGACAGACAAAGAAGGTGAAGAAGAATGAACCGGCAGCATCCGCACCGGTAAATATTGATATCTCCTCATACAAACCGTTGAAACATTGTCAAAGAATAGTAAAGAATATTAGGAGAAAATTACTTCATGATTTAGTAGATTATTATGATGATTTTAATAGTGAGGAGAAAGATGAAGTACTACAGGAAATCATTCTTTATTTGTGTAAAAATGACCGGTCACCATTAGAGATTAAATCTCAGACACCGGATTCATTATTTAAAGCATTAGATAATAAATGGCGCATTGCCATTGAAAAGGAACAGGAGATTAGGGAGAAATTCTTTGCACAGTACTTCCCCAAACTCTCAAATTCAGAATTATTTGATGCCCTGGATCAAAATAAAGGTCTCTTCTTCACAAGGAGAAGAAGACTCTAGTTGTTGGAGGGGAGAATTGATGATGTTGAAAAAGATACTCATCAGCATATGGCTCATGCTATCAGCTCTCACAAAGCACAAATGGCCAATCTCCAAGCGGAAAAGGAACCGATTATTTCCAAACTGGATGAGGTCTTTGATGAGGAAGGAAACTTGATGGAAGAACCAATCGACACTATCGATGTCGATGCCTTGGATGTAGAAGATGTCACTCAGGACATACCTTATGAGGGAACTGGACAGGGGCAACAAGCTGATCAGGGTGGTGAACAAGCTGAGGACACACAACAAGCGGAAAAGGAACAAGAAAAGAAAAAGAAAGAGGAAGAGAAGAGAAAAGAGGAAGAGAAGAAACGAAAAGATGAAGAAAATAAGAAGCAAGAAGATGATAAGAAAAAGAAAGAAGAAGAGGATAAGGAAGACAAGAGAAAGAAGGAAGAAGAAGAGAAGAAGAAGAAGGAAGCAGAAGAGAAGAAGAAGAAGGAATCAGAAGAGAAGAAGAAGATGGAAGAGGAAGAACAAAAGAAGAAGGAAGAGGAAGCAAAGAAGAAAGAAGAAGCATAGCAGAAGCAGAAAGAAGAGGAAGACAAGAAGAAGATGGAAGAGGAAGAGAAGAAAAAGAGAGAAGAGAAAGAGAAAGAAGAGAAGGAGAGGAAAAAGAAGGAAGAAGCAAACAAGACAACTAAAGCAATGAAGAGCACACAGATGGAGACTCCTAAGGCAACCGGAAGCCAAGCCAAACCAGTTGCTATCTCGAGTCCTATTGATCTCCAATCTGCAAGTGAGTCTAAGCTTATGCAGAGCATCAAGGTTGCCCAAGAGCGCCTTGAAGTCATTCACAGGAAAAGGGAACAAGATATTATTCAGGCGGTTGGAGACACACTTACTAGTTTAATCCCTGGTACTAATCTTCCTGACATTGAATCATCACTAGCAAGCTCAAACTTCTATGTACTGTAGTGGATGATCAGGTGCAGAGTCTAGAAGAAGCAGCAGAGGCCAATGTAAAGAAAGAGCACCAAAAGGCTCTTAATGTTGCTCTAGTGAAAAAGATGAATGAGCTTAGGACTGAACTGCTGAAAGATCAAAAGGACATAAGGAATGCCTTGGATGAGGGAAACTTGCTACTCAGCAAAATTTGTCAACCTCATCTGTTCTGTGATGATGTGCTAGCCAAGAAGCAAAAGCTTCAAACGGACTTACAGTCCTATTTGGGCACATTTAAGACACCTTATGATTCCTTTGCAGCATATGGGCAAACCATTCACTGGTTCTAGATCCAGTCGGCCAAGATGGAGCAAGAGATTAGCACATGGTCTAGGGATTTGCAGCAGCTTCAACTGGTATTACTTCCACAACTACAAATTCTTCAGAAGTGTTATCTGAACCTGGATGCCCTGACAGTCACACAGGAACTGAGCATAGTAGATGCCATGGAGGAACAAGTATCCCAGATGCAAACAGAGAAGGAAGTGGCAACCTCCCTACTTGAGTCCAGGTCTCTATCCATGAAACAATTTTTGTAGGACTATAAATTGGTTTTTGACAAGTATTATTCATTATTGTCATAAACTTCTTATATATATATGGAAACAAGTTTTTTTTTTCAGCAGTACTTTGTCATTGTTGGCAAAGGGGGAGAAGTATATCTAGTTTTTGGTTTTAAAATTTTGATCTTCTGACACAGGGGGAGAAGTATCTGGTTTTGAAATTTTGATATATGCTATGATATATGCTATATGCTCTGATGATTATGCTCTGTATGCAAAATTTCTATACACTGTGTTGATTAAGGGATAGTGTATATGCTTAGGGGGAGCAATTTTGTTAATTGTTGATGGCAAGTTTTTGTTGTAAAACACTTAGATGTCAAAATTTTTATTTTCCTAAGTGTTGCCATCAATGCCAAAGGGGGAGATTGTTGGCATTTTTGTTGTTTATGTTGTGATTGTCATTGATGGACACACACTTGTATTGAGATCCCCTTTATGTGTATGAGCTTGTGCTCAACCGGTATTTGTTCCAACCGGTATGTTATATTCTAGTCTTTAGACTAGTGGTGATTTTGCAGAATGTGTTTCCCGATCTGAAGCGGCATGTCAACCCCAAGCGGTATGAGGGAGCAAAGTGACACAACACATTCTTACCAGTCTTCATTTTTGTCAAACCGGCAACCAGTATTTTGTATGAACCGGTAATACTCTGTGATGAGTTACCCACTGGCATTTTGTGATGAGTACCAATCCACCGATTGTTTGACGGTGCCGACACATTGACGGTGCTTTTTGTGTCATGTTACTGAGAATGTCTAGATTCATTGAACCTAGGAAATTGTAATGTAATCCTATTGGACCGACATGAAATCAGATTCCTTTAAAAGGACATCATGTCTAGGGTTTTAAGTGGTTGCTGAAAGGGTTAATGTTGAGCTAGGGTTTAAGGTGGAAGTTGAGTTGTTGTGAGAACGATCTTATCTAAGAAGATCAAGTTGTAACTATGAGAGAGATAGAGAAGAATGAAATAATGCTGGAATGCATTAACTATGAGCAATACTGGATCTAACCAAGCAGTTTGTGCTATCCGATAGATCAAACACTTGTTGATTAGTCACATCTTTGACAAGTCTATAGCCCTTAACCGGGTAGGCCTCAAAGCCTTTGTAAAATCCTCTAACAAGGTGGTTCACACATGTGAATCTAAAATCCTCTAACAATGTAGTCTTAATTGGACTTATCTCCTAACAGAGATCGAGATTCCTAATAGGATCTGTTCTGATGAAGAACATTGTAAGACCTTAACTGGTTTGACCTTAACCAGTCTGGTTTCTATTTTGCAGATAGTGACTTGTGAGTTCCATCTCATCGTGGTTTTTCCCAATTGGGTTTCCACGTCAAATATCTTGTGTTATGGTTGTATTGGTTTTGTGGGTGAATGCTTTATTCACATTTTGGTTTGCATGTGTGGTAACCGGTCTGACTGTTAGACTGCTTTACTAGTTTATCTTTAGACTGTGTAAGTGTTTTAGTGCAGTGATTTTTGGCATACTAATTCACCCCCCCTCTTAGTCTTCGTCAGCCTGTAGTTGCAACACAAACACTCAAGAGATCATTACAAGCATGGTTAGCAAATAATAAGGAAATAAAGATGAACCATGACAAAGCGACCTCTCGCCTCCTAAGAGATACAAGTATGGATTTGCGCTCAGATCTGGATAAGAAATCCTAGTGACTTGACAACACCTAGATAGAGGATTTGAAATGATAATGATATGCAAAGATGAGATTGATTATGCTAGATTGATCCAAGAGACTAATTAAGCTAGTGATATGCATGATTAAGCCAGGATGTTGATGCAATTAAGCTAGAAAAGAGATTGATTAAGCTACATGATTCAACAATTATGCTAGAAAATGATTAGATTAAGGTAATGCAATTGCTAATAACAATGATGCTCAAATGATATGCCTATAGTAACAATGCCTAAATTGATAATGAGATGGGATCTGCCTATAAGATGGGATCTTCCTATAGTAACAATGCATAAGATGAAAATGAGATGGGATCTATTGGGACTCATTAAATTTGAGTCAACTTTTGAGGCCCAATTCAAAATTTTGCTTTGCATTTCCAAATGAGTCAGTTTGAATGGCCTATTTAGGGAGAGGGCAAAATGGAGCCAATTGATTTTCAAGGGGTAAGGCTCGGGATTCATGTCCTACACCTTTCATTTGGCCTATTCAATGATGTAAAACTTTCAGATTTCAGTTTGGATAAGTTTGCCAGGTACCCATTTCGAGGGGTGAGCTGAAAGTGCATTTTAGGCACAAATGCAGATTTTATTGAGTAGCCTACTTTGGGTGTTTGCATATTTTGCCTTGTTGATTTTCATGAATAAATTAAAAATGGATTCAATTGCATGCATAAATGTAAGTCATCCTGCAAAGTTTCAAGTCTTAACGAATCCATTTGCTCAGTTTTTGAAGATCAATCCATTTGCTCAGTTTTTGAAGATCAATCCATTTGCAGTTTGTGTGGTTTGACTAGTCCTTGTTTCGACAGCTAGTCGGAGCCCTATTTTGCACAAGTGTAAAAGTTGCCTCAGTGAGTGTCATGCCAAAATGTTTCTTCTAGGATAATGTTGGTATAAATGGAAAGCTCTGTTTCAAGTTTCAAGCCTCTGCCAATCCGTTTAGTCGGTTTTCAAAAGGGTTCATTTAGCCATCGTTTTCAGTTATCCGTACTTTCAGTGCTATATCAGTTGAAGTAGCCATTTTCATGAGCGTGCCATTCGCACCCAGTCAAAATTTTGGTCAAACTGAGAATCCAAAGATTTAATATGCACTTGAAGGTACCCGTGTTTGAAATTTGAGGGTCCACGGAGGTCGTTTGATATTTTTGGGAAAGGCATTATGTGTTGCCAGAACATTGACTTCATTAGGTCCGCAGTGTCGACAAAGCCAGTTGGCCATTTTTGCCAATTAATATCTCTTCACTCGGGACTCATCTTGAGAAACCGCTAGGCAGTGTTCATGCTTGTATATCATAGTACACACCTGTCAGATGGCGAGGTCCAGAAAGGTGTTTTGACCACTTTGAAAATTACGTCTTCGCGATTAAATGCGAAAATGCGACCCAAGTGCCTGAAAGTTGTAAAATGCGGATTAATGATCCGAAAATGATGCCGATCATTTCCAATGGTATGTTTGAGGTCCGTGAAGCATTTTAGAGGTTAGTTGCATGAAAACAATTTTTTTTTTAGTTGGACCCACTTTGGGGCCCAACTTGGCTCATGCCTGCGCAGTATTATTTTATTGGCGGCTTGGCCCTATGAGCACCTCCAGGGTAATGTTGACATCCATGGTTGGAGTTGTATTCTAATATGTTTCCAATGCAAAAATGGGAATGCCTCTCTTGGTCTAAACAACCTAGGTATTTTACATGCTAGATATAAGCAATGGAGGAGTAGAGGAATTGGTTGATGAAGATAAAATAGAAGAAGCCATTAACCTTCTCAATGATGTTATTACAAAACTTGAAATCCTGGATGATGCTCGCATTGATCTCACCCTTTCTGCCGCATGCAATGACATTGGATGATTACATACCAAAGGCTGCCATAAACAAAAAATATGAAAATGCAAATTGGCTGGTGTATAGCCATCTATCCAAGCTCATGTGGTGTGTGAATTGGCAATGTAAAATTGTTAAGGAAAGAAACATAGCAATAGAAAACCCTTTCTGGCCTCTTCTCATGTGATGGCTAGTGAAAAGGCTATAGAAACCATCAAGCAAATACAAATGGCATGGTATCCTCCATGTAGTGTATGGAGTGGGCATTTGGTTTTATCAACAATAGTCAAATGCAAATCAATGCCATGTTTTCCTTCCCTACTGGAATGTGGTGTTGGAGAATACTGCAGAGGATTTTGTGCATTGCAGATTTGGCAGGAAATTACAAAGTAAATATCTTTGGTAGGTGGAGGTCCAACCTCTACAACCCTCCCAACAAGCTCCTCACGTGCTCTCCCTCTGGTAGTAGCTACATCAGCAGCAAGTAACGTTGCTTTGGCATCATCAAACATTTTAAACAAATGATAGTGCCACGTTTTTTGCCAACTCTCCCTCCACATGAAACCTCCAAGCAAGTCTCATGGCATGTGTTTTCCCTCTGCCTTGCGTGTGAGATGGAGTATGAGGCAATTTATAAATTGTATACAGATGCAAATTTTCCCCTCTACGTAGCATTTTCCTTTAGCGTGGAATGGAGTTGGGAGTTCATAAAAGGGGTCTTCGATGCAAATACCATTGGCAGGTTTAAAGTTTGGTTTTTTTCTGTGCGTGGCTACTGAAAGGAGACCATAAACCTTCCAAGTAATTGCAGATTTGCCAGGCTTAATGTAATGTTCCCTGTCGCGGTGTCTGGTATGAGGGTAGGGTCTTAAAAGGGGTCTTCAATGTAAATGAAAATGGAAGGTGTAAAGCCAATGTCCATGACCTTTCCAGCATCTTCCCATTCCATGGCAATGGGAGGAACGCCAGAGTTTGAGAAGAAGGAGGCGTGAGAGGTGTTTTCTTCTCCCAAACACGTGATCTCCAAACATCAGCAGCAACTCCTCCCTCACGTGCCCTCCCATCTCCCTCCAAGCTAGACGTGGTGTTTGAGTAAAAAGGGCTTCATGTGGTATGGCCTCCTTGCAGAGGAATGTGCTAGATTAAAACTCTCAGGCAAAACCTTGGAAATGCATTTCTGGGTGAAACGCTTTATCCTACATTCGCTGGGAATTGGGGTCTTTTGATTTTTTTAAGCAATAACCCACACATCTAAAATATCAAAGCCATCAAGGCTTTTGACGGATGGTGCTTGTTGGGTACCCAAGTGGACCCCATGCATGTAGGCATAGATCCCAAAGCATTCGAGAAGGTGACATATGGTGACATGTGGACCCCATGTAGGCACGGTTCTCGAGGCAAGCAAAATTTTGCAGAGGAAGGCTGACTTAACTAGTGAGCAGGTTGGAGGAGATCGACGGCTTAACTGGTGAGTAGGTTGAAGGAGATCGATGGTTGGCACGACTTCATGAAGGGGAGATGCACGCGAGTTAAGCCCTGCGAAATGGCAAAAAACCCACGCTTAGCGAAAGGAGTTAAAGACCATGCAACTTCGGAAGATCCAATGGCTCGCATGATTTCGGAGCCCGAAGTTGCTTGCCCATTACCCATCACGAAGTAGCGAAAGAGAGGTGGCAGTGAGGTGGCGGTGACGTGACATATAGTTGGCACACATGTGGCGATGAGGTGGCGATGAGGTGGTGTACACGTGGTGGCCAAGTGGCAGTGACAAAGCGTGCACATGGCAGATGGATGAGGTGTCATCCCAGATGACACCTAGTGGACCCTGCAAACCAATCAGAGACCGCCACATGGCAAGGCATCAGGGCACAATCAGAGCAAAAATCAAAGTTAAATGCAAATTAAAAATATAGTTTAGACTATATTAAAAAATTGAAAAATTTAAATGATGTGCACATGTTGAGTGATTAATTCGCCTAGGGCTCTATTTTTACTCAAAATGGCAAGTATTATATGTTGCCGGAAAGCTCTCAAGATGAGGAATGCAGTTATGAATTTTGTTTCAACAAAGATCTGATCTTTTGAGAGCAGTTTCCATGGGAAAGAGGAAGGAAGTGAAATTTAGTTGGAGAAAGGGGACACTTGGCTTGTTCTGATGAAACCTAATATATTCCCTCTTCTTTCTTATTCTAATTTTCTTCTCGTTGTAATGGTTCCAGAATTCTGGGAGAAGTGCTCCAGTTTTCATGGCTTCCATTTTTTGAATTTCTTGACTCAGATGTGTAAAGTTCTATGGTTTGTTTCATGGTACAGAGGATTTTAGTGCAACATTCAAGATGTGTTTTCTAGTTGCAGGCTTTACTTGTGTCAGGCATGAGTAATTTCCCACCATATTGTCTCTATGTATGCATTTCAGTATTATGAATTCAATCCTCAAGAAGGATGAAATTTGTCAATTTCAAGGAGGTTGTGTGATTGTTTGTGGGTATCCTTCAATGAAGGTTTTAAATTCTGTAATCAATCATGAATAATGGAATGTGTCCCAGATTTGATAATATTGTGAATGGATCTGAGTAATGCATTAATATAAAGTGTTAATGCAGGGATATCTTGTAAGGAAAACAAATTTGCAGCTGTGATTGGCATTTTGTAGTTCTGTGTGTGACTCTGTTGCCCGATGAACAAGGCATTGGTCTTTGATAGATTTGGGGATGGTTTTCAGATATATATTTTAAAAGACAAATATAATTTCCCTTTATGTTTAGGGGTTTGTGTTCCATTCTTTCCAAGCTCTATTTCATCTTATTGTTTGTACAGATATAGCCAATCTGTAGTGTTTCGTATCCCGTTGAGCTTGTGAAATGATCTATCTACTTCATTGATGCTGTCATGGTGAGTAAATGAGTTAATTTCATGCATCAAAAAGGGTGTCCCCTGCTAGGTTTAGTAGAACCTGAAGTGCAGGAGGATCATTAGGATCCTATGTTATGTTGTCCAAGCCCTGAGGTATTTCATTGATTGAGATTGGCTATCTCATAGATAGATTTGTAGGTGTTCTTGGGTTATCACTTTTGGTGAACAACATGATCCTTATTGCTCCAAAATGGGGGATATTTATAGGATTTTTAAGGCTAGGGGTGAGGTGGCAGAAATCAACGTTCAAGATTGAGTTTGAAGATATCAAGGGTGTAGTTGGAGGAGGCTGGATGTGAGGTTGGAGGAAGGGACACTTGTCATCATTGTGGTGACAAGAGTCAAGGAGCTTTTCTCATAAAAGGGCAAGTGTCTGAGAGAGGAGACATGTGGCCAAAGTGTCATGTGTCTCAAGAAGAAAATATCCACACCATAGGAGGCTAGGATAAGGAGGTTAAAATGTGCAAGATAGGATAGGGTTAGTTAAACCCAAGGTTAGGTGGAATGGGTTAGGTTAGAGGGATGGTTAGGTTAGGTGGTTAGAAGTTAGGAGGCATGTGGGTAATTTGAATTTAAAAATTCAAATAATAGGAAAGGACATTAATTCTGAACAACTCAAATTTATTTGTTTTAATTTATTAGAGGATTAGAAGAATTGATTGAAATGGGGAGAGGATTGATTAATTTGAATTAATTAATCAAAGGGGACTATTGAAATGAACCTATTAAATAAATCCTTAGATTTATTAATAAGTAGATGAAAGGGATAATTTAATCAAATTTCCTAATGAATTCAATTAAATTAGGAAGGGGGATTAATTAAATAATTACTTATTTAATTAATTATCTTCAGACCATTTTTTAGGTGTATACAATAATAGAAACAATTTCATGAAGCTCAAGCATGAGATTCGATATCTCATTGACGCTGGCAAAATTGTTGTTGGAAATCACACAACTAATGTTGATCACAAAGCTTGTAAAGATCCCTTACCTGTTTATGAACAAGGTGATTCCTCAAAGTCAATGAGGTGCCAAAGTTAATTACACCTATCCCAACAATTACAATGAGATCAACATGATTGAGTCTTCCCAACCTGAATATTGCAATGTGATCATAATCAAAGATAAACAAAATGAATCACAAAATGCAAATGCTGTGACTTGCGCTTAAAAGAAAGTCACTCTCCAAGGAGCTAGTTCTTCAACTCCTGCTCAAACAACGTCAAACCTACCAACTTCTTTGAATAGACAAACATATACAACCATGGATAAATCCAAACAACTGGCTTCATCATTCTCTCCTGGTTATAGCATTGTCGAACAATTAAAAATAATGAACACTCAAATATCCATCTTTGAATTGCTCAAAAATTCTTCTGCTCATAAAGAGATCCTGGACAAAGCGTTTCTCACTACTAATGTCCTAAAATATTTAGATATCGATTGGTTTCAATCTATGGTGGGTCATCTGACTTCACCTCATTATCTCACTTTCTCTTAAGAAGATGACAACTCACTGAATCACCCACATAACCAACCATTGCACATTGAAGCTGTGAATTATAAACACCGAGTTAAACATGTTTTTATAGATGGAGGCACTGGGTTGAATATTTGTACCTATAATCTGCTTACACAGCTGGGCTTTTTTGAAAATGTCATTGATTCGACCAAGAAGATAACAATCAAAGCTTATGATGAACAAGAAAGAACCTCTAAAGGTCTGTTACTATTACCAATTAGGGTAGGAACTGTAGAAAGAGATGTTATTTTTTAGGTTCTTGATCTCCCTCTTTCATACAACATCTTGCTGGGCAGGCCATGGATTCACAAAATTAAGGCAGTTTCATCTACGTATCATCAGTGCTTAAAATTTCCTTATAACGGAGTTGAAGTCAGTATTCCTGCTGATACAAACTCCCCTTGTAATGCATTGACAAAGAGTGTTGATACCTTTGTGCCTCATAATAGAGCAACCTCTATAGCTGAAAGTTCAAAAAAATTGATGAAGGACTTATAAAAGAAATTGAAAATCACAAATACTGGCATGGATGGATACAAGATAGAACCAATACTTTCACTAATCTCTCTTCCTCCATCACCAAGACAGTCAGGAAAACCATCAGAGATTATGAAGCCACAAACTTCCACTCCAAATATCATTTATGATGGTCTCTTTGTACAATCCTCTACTTCCCTTGCAGATGAAATAGAAGAGGACATTGTTCTCAAATGGCTTTTCAAAGAAGATAGTGAAAACAAAGAAGTAAGATATTGTGAGATTTCCCCGACACAATATGGTCCAGGATATAAAATGATTCAACGCATGGGATATTCAGGTAATGTTCCTCTGGGAAAAAACCAAGAAGGTATTTTGAAACCTATTCATGTACAAACTAAGTCTACAAATGATAAAGCTGGACTGCGATACAATCCAGGAAAGACATCAGAATAGAAACATACTTCCCCTCAAAAGTCTAAGTGGGAGACAAAGATACTACCTTCAACATCACAAGAAGTAAACACTCAATAGATTCAAGAAGAGTATGAAAAAGAACAAGAAGAACTAGAAATCAAGAGAGAGGAAACAACCGGTAATCAAGTTCCAATGGTATCAGCTACAACACTACAAGGAGTAGAAGTCCCAGAGGATATGAGAAAAGAGGTAGAAAGAATCAGAGAATTGTTTGCACCATTGAAAATCCTAGTTACATACACTGGTAGACAACAAGTAGATGATTCAAAAACTGATTCGAATGAGTATGAATGGGGTCCAAATCATTTCTCAGATACATCTAGTACAAAAACTCCACAAGAGTCCAATGATATCATAGATGACACACAAGAGCTGATACACTTAAAACTACAAACAAAGATAGAAGAAATCAGACTAAAAAGATAAGAAGACTATGAACAAAATCTGAAAGAAGGAAGAACACGAGAAAATTCTTCACCTACTATGTATCCCTCTAATAGGACAAAAGAAATCAGGTATGAAATTACACAATAAGAATTGGAAGCTACAAAAATAGAACCAGTCATTAGTCCAGAAGAAGCCAAATGGAGTAGACAAAAATTCACAGATCCATCAAGGTTATGTCAATAGGTATGTTAGATACAAGTGATAAATGAACCAAATCATGAAGGAACTTGCAGCATCAAAGATGTAGGTATAGACACTATACATACATTCACTCAATCACTTGAAGAAGAGTCACACATTTCATCCTATGACTTTGATGGCTTCGACAATAGTCCTATTTATGACAATACCTATTCAACATCAAACTCTGACTCCTCTGTCACGGATGTCAGGAATCTGTCTACTGATCTTGTTACTGTTGAACCATGATATGTAGTCCAGTCTGGCGTAGAAAACGGTGTTACGAGTAGGTCAATTGGATTTGGTCAACTAAATATTAATGTGCACTTCAATGATCATGTTGTAACTCTTCCTAGTCTTGAGACATTTACACAAGGTAGTCTTCTAGAACTTGACTTGTTGGTTTGAAGTTATGATGATAATACCGTGAACTCCCTCAAACTTGTTCAAACTTTATCCTTGGTACATCCTGAACTAATTGATTGTTGTCTACAAAACCAACCTATGAATGTACCTATCTTTGCCAATGACTACACGTTAGCCTACTACCTTAATGCGATTGAACCAATGGACTCTTCCACCAGTGAACATAGTGAGAACATGACTAAAACAGATATCAAGTATCTTAGTCGCAAAAATAAAAAAACAAAAACAAAAGATCTGATGGCAAAAACCACATTGTGGCGGTGTCAGAATCAAAATAGAAAAAACAAAGGACGTACCTAAGGGTGAAAACCTCTGTGAGGCACCTAAAGGTGAGATACTTGATATACTGCCAAGTCACTTCCAGGAAAGGTCTTCTATATTGATTGAACCAATGCAGCCAATAAATATTGGGAGTCAAGAGACACCACATATCATCCACTTAGCTCAATCATTATCAGCAGAAGAGTTAAAAGATTTCAGCAATCTCTTTTTAGAAAATAAGATCAACTTTGCATGGACATACTCTGATATGCGAGGCCTAGATACTGATCTTATCATGCACCATCTTTCTATTACACCAAGAGTTAAACCAGTCAAGCAAAAACTCCGTAAGATGCACCCTCATGTGGAACTGCTAGTCAAGGTTGAGCTAGAAAAATTGCTAAAAGCTAGATTTATTAGAGCTATAGACTATGCAGAATGGATTTCAAACATAGTACCTATATCAAAGCCAGACAAATCTATTAGGGTTTGCACAGTCTTGAAGGATCTAAACAAAGCATGTCCAAAAGATGATTTTCCATTGCCTAACATTGATATGATAGTGGATATGACTGTTGGATATGAGATGTACTCATTAATGGATGGATTCTCTGGTTATAATTAGATCAAAATATCTCCTCGGGATCAAGAAAAGACAACTTTCACCTATGCATGGGGAACCTTTTGTTAGAACATCATGCCATTTGGACTAAAGAATACAGGAGCAACTTACCAAAGAGCAGTAACTACTATCTTTCATGATATGATGCATAAAAACATGGAAGATTATGTTGATGACACTTTAGTAAAGACTATGAATAGATCCACACATATTCAAGAGCTAGGTCTCATACTAGATAGAATGGAAAAATTCAAGCTCTGACTAAATCCTAAAAATAGTGTGTTCGGAGTAACATCTGGGAAATTACTTGGTTACATTATTTCAAAGAAAGGAATTGAGGTTGATCATGAGAAGGTCCAAGCTATAATGGAAATGCCACCTCCAAAGAATATCAGTCAAATGAGAAGTTTACAAGGATGTTTCCAGTCAATCAGACGCTTTATTTCTCAGCTGGCAGATAAAGCTAAACCCATCACAAAAGTATTAAGGAAAGGAGTACCATACAACTGGGATCAAGAATGTAAGAAACACCTTCAACAAATCAAAGAATACTTGTCTAATCCACCAATACTGATGCCACCAATTCAAGGTAAACCATTGATTCTATACATATCAGCTACCGATTCATCACTGGGGGCACTTCTAGCACAACATGATGAAAATAAAAAAAAGAAATAGCTATATATTATATCAGCAGAACATTGGTGTCTTATGAAATGAACTATACTATAATAGAAAAAGCATGTTTGGCATTAGTCTTTGCATCACAAAAATTGAGACACTACATGTTAGCACATTCCATTAAGCTAGTAGCTAAGATTGATCCACTCAAATATCTTCTCAACAAAGCAACACTTACCGGAAGATTGGATAAATGGGTCATGGTTCATACAGAGTGATATTGAACATGTAGAACACAAAGCCATCAAAGGACATGTAATTGCAGATCAACTTGCTGATGTTCCACTTGAAGAAACTCAACCTTTGCATATAGAATTTCTAGACAAATCTATCATGCACCTTACTCAAAAATCATCGAAGATGTTCTTTGATGGGTCTTTCACTCAATATGGTTCCGGTGCTAGAATAATTTTTATTACTCCTCAAAAATATTCAATCCCAAAGGCTCACAAGATTCTCTTCTTGTGCACAAACAACATTGCAGAGTATGAAGCTTTGGTAAGCGAGATCAAGCTAGCTATTGAATGGAAGGTTCTAGAATTACACATCTATGGAGATTCTTAGCTAATCATCAACCAAATTAATGATACATATTAGAATCAAGATGAGAAACTGATGCCTTATAAGACAATGGTGGATTATCTCAAGAAATATTTTACTTTTCTATCATTCCAGCAGATTCCCAGATCCGCAAACAGAGAAAAATATGCTATGACCACCTTGGCATCTATACCAGAGTTACAAGAATCTAATTTTTGCTTTGAATTCCTGGTGGAAGAGTTACATTACCTTGCCTATGATACTCCTGAGTCCCAGATGGTCTATTCTATTATTGGACATGACTCATCTTGCTACAACCACATTTACTCTTATCTACGAGACCAAATTGTCCCAAAAAATCTTACTCGTAATGAGAAAAGGAACCTAATCCGAAATGCTTCACGGTACGTCATCATTGATAACAATCTATTTAGGCAAGGTTTGGATAGTACTTTGCTTAGGTGTCTAGAAACTGAAGAGTCCTAACGCGCATTATCTGAAGTCCATGAAGGTATTTGTGGATCTCATTCAAATGGTCTAACTTTAGCTCAGAAACTGCTAAGGGTTGGCTACTACTGGCCATACATGGAGAAAGATGCTATAAAATTTTCTAAAACTTGTCAGAAGTGTCAGGTACATGGGAATCTCATACATGCTCTAGCAAGGGATCTCATACCCTTCATTACACATTGGCCATTTCAAAAATGGGCGTTTGATCTCATTGGCCAAATATATCTTGCATCATCTAACAGACACAAGTTTATCATAACTGCCACTGAGTATTTCACTAAGTGGGTAGAAGCGGTTCTGCTCATCAAAGCAACTAGTAAACAAGTAGCTCCATTCATCCTTAACTATACCATTTGTAGGTATGGGAGACCTTCATCCATTGTGACTGACAATGGAGGATGATTCAAGAATAAAGATCTAGATGAGCTCTATGAAAAATTCAAAATCAAACAACATTGGTCATCCATATATTACCCTCAAGGTAATGGACAAGCTGAAGCATCTAACAAAAATATGCTGACTATCTTACATAGAACAATAAATAAATCTGGAAGGGATTGGCATCTGTAGCTCAATCCTGCATTATGGGCTTATAGAACAAGTATCAGAACACGTACTGGGGCTACACCTTTTTCTTTGGTGTATGGATCTGAAGTAGTCTTACCTATTGAGGTGGAAATACCATCTCTAAGAGTTTCTTTGCAAGGTCTCGTTACTGATGAAGAGTACAAAATATCTATATTGCAAGAACTCAAGTTGCTGGATGAACGTCGACAAGTGGTGTTTGATCATCTGAGAGTGTATCAAAAGAGAATGTCTAAAGGATATAACAAGAAGGTTCGACAATGAGAATTTTAGGTTGGTGACCTTGTTCTGAGAGAAAATCCTAAAAATCAACAGTTTCGAGACAACAAAGGGAAGTTTGAACCCAACTGGCTGGGTCCCTACATCGTTACTACAGTCTTTGGCTTTGGTGCCTATCAACTCTCAACATCGGAAGGAGAATAGATCCGTGAATTGATCAACACCATCCACTTGAAAAAGTTCTTCGCTTAGTATTCTCTACTCTAGCAACCTGTACAACTGAAAAAGTCTTGAGAAAAAATCCTAAAAATCATAAAATGTCATGAAAAAAAAAAAGAAAAAAAGAAAAAAAAAGAATCTTTGCCAAGTAGGTGAAAACCTGGCAAACAGGCGCCTCTTGTACTCAAGCACTCCATCTATCAATGCAACATTGGAATTTCTTGCTTTCTTGCATCTTTGATTTCTCTTGTACATATCTTTTAGTCGCTTTTGTGACATCCTGGTTCTTTTCAAACCCTCATGTCTTGAAATTGATCAATGTCCTAGTCTTAGGGTAATTGATTGAGCATCCTACATGTCCTAATCACTATCAATCAAGTCATCATTCTATTAGTGATACCCAGTTGTCCAATTCGAGTCAGTCACCTGTCTCCTAACTACTGAAGAGTTTTATCAACTGAGTACACAAGAAAAACAACATTAGTGAAAACAATCACTAAACAGTTTGAGATATGATTGAAATTTTATTTGTGTGATATCTTTTATATTGGTTTTTTATTATTATTCCCTTTGAGTAACTCGAGGAAGTCTATCTTGACTAAGAGGAGCAAGGATTGGGGGCATAATTTTTTTTTTTTCTGCTTGTAAGAATGATTCCGATGATCTGGAAACATCTAATCAGCTGGGTGTCTGTGATAAGTGCCTTCACATCAAGGTGAAATCACCACACATACCTCGACTCCACTTATTTGTATGCTATAGCGAGGTTGGCATCATTTCTTTGTTGAGAAAATTTCTTTAAATGTGCAATCTAGATGCATGCGTAATCTGTCCAAGGATATGAATGAATAAGGGTCATTGCGGACAAGATAATTAATATTGCACATGAAAAGGAAGGAACTCTATTCTACCTGCTATGTTTGTAAATGCTCAGTGATGAAAATTAAGCATTTGAAATCCAGTGACTAGTTTTAAGTTGCATTCATTCTGCATTTTATGTATTTCGAGTGATTTTTGCATGTTAACAATGATCTCTTTATCTTCTAAATGAGAGTTTGAAGTATAGTCATTTCTCGGCTAAGTGGTCACGAGTACTTGTGTATTGAGATGTTAGCTGCATACACAAGCATCTTATATAGATCCATACATTTCATTAGACACATTCATTTGCATTCATATTATTGCATAGAAAAACTAAACTTTTGCATTACTAGTTACATACATCCTTACTGAACAAATATGCATACATATAGAATAAAGCATATAGAAAAACATCTCATAATCAATCAACACAAGTACAATAAAATCAAATGAAGATCTCATATATATCATCATAAATATCTCAAAGTACAAATAAAAGTTTCAGGGTACAAATGATATCAATTGTCATCTACAATCTCCCATCGGAGTAAGAATCGTATGGGCTACAAAAAAAATTGGGTATATAACAAAATCAAAGAGCTATAAAAATCTAGCTCTCTGCCTCTCCCATCGCCAAGTGGTGGAGGAGGTGGAGCCTGCTGACCAACATCCTGCCTAGGTGCTCGAGATCCCTCAGATCGAGCCATATACTGATAATATGGGACAACCTACTGCGCTACAGGAACTGCTACACTATAAGCTGCAACGTAATAAGCTGCTCGACTTGTCTGGTGCAAAACCTCCCACTGAAGATTGTCTCACTCTACCTTGACCTCAGCCAGCTGTCGATCTCTCTCTGCCCTGACCTCAACCAACTATCGATCTCTCTCTGCCCTCATCTCAGCGAGCTGACGATCACGCTCATCTCTGACCTCCGTCAGCTATTGGTCCCACTCTGCAAGCTATGTTTGAGCCATTGTCAATTGTGACTGCAGACCTACTACTCTCGCCCTCATAGACCATGCTGCATCAGCTGCCCCCTGCTCCCTCACAGGCTCTTTGCCTCCTTCTCCACTTCCATCTCCACCCTACTCATCCCTCCTCTGTCACACCTATTTAGGAGCTTCTCTACCCTCCTCACCTCCACCCTCCACTATCCCAACACCATTAACCCCCACACCAATAGCTCCAAGAGATCCACCCTCCCCTCTTTGCTGCTGTCTCCCCCCAGCTGGTACTCTGCTACTGCTAGCACCAGGATCACCACCTGCCCGCCTAGAACCCGTCGCTCTTCGTCCCTGTGCCTGTCCCTATACTCGTGCCTATGTAGGGGCCTCATCCTTAGCTTCCTCTGTGAGAGGCTCATGCTTAGTTGGATCCATAAATCTAGGGAAGGAATGACGCTAGAACCAATCCCTGTACTGGGGAAATACCCCCGCATCTGCAATATCCTCTAGATAGTCCCATCAAATTTGCTGCAATCTGGCAAGTGCCTGCATGCTCAATGCATATGACAACCTAGGAGCCCATCCTCATCTCTCCTCCTCCGCATTATGGGCATAGGTTGTGAACTATTGTGAAATCCCCTGTGGTCTACCATACTACCTCATAACCCGAGATACAACAAATCACTCAATAACGATCACAGATCTGCCGATAAGAGGACGAGTCATGAACATGTCACGCCACACAACTATCCAGTTGTCCCACAACTCTATACCCATGTATGGTCTCCATACAACAACGATCGGATCATCAATCTATCATCACCAATACTCTATCTTGCCCAGATGGGGCTGAGTAATGTATCCAAAATATCTATAAATGATCAACTGGTGTGGATCTCTGGCATCATCCACAATAGGTTTGCAAACTGGGATATGCTCCCAGGCCCATATCTGTAAAACCAAGACACCTGTTGCCATGCTCTTCCCCTCCTTGTATACAATCTCATGCATCTCATGATACATGTGGGCTAATAGACAAGAACCCCACCCTAACCTCGTAGGATTAATGAACAGTCTCTCTAGCATCTTGGCCTAGCCACATAAGAAGCCCTGTTGTCCCATGTCTAGCATAATGAAATAACCAATGAACCCTGCTCATACACATGCCAGTGGAAACTTCTCATTGTACCTAGCCATCATATCATCCCAACTGATAGCCCGCACAAGGATGTCCTCATCATGAAAAATGCATCTCAAGGCTAAGATACCAGGACACTAAGCATAATCATAGTCAACCTTATCCCCAACAAATGGAATCCTCAAAATCTTGTAAACATCCTCTGGTGTAATAGTCATCTCTCCCACTGGTAGATGAAAGGTATTATGCTTTGAATGGAACCACTCAACAAGTGCAGTAAGCATCTCGTGATTCACATAGATATCTGACATTTGTAAAAGGTGAGTAAACCCACACAAGTCAATATGTGCTCTATCAACATAAGATAAATCATGAACTAACCTCATCGTCGGAGGATAGACACACCAAAACAAAACATGTGGCAATCACACCTACAAAGAATCAAACAATAGAGAAGTTGAAAATCATCCAAATTATGCTACACAACAAATTAAACATCATGCAAATCCAAATACATCAATTGCAAAATCAAATTTTCATGTTTGAACCCTTAAAAATGCTCACTGTTTTTCATACAACATTTCACAGTCTAAGTAGAAACTCGTACGAGTTAGGAATTCATGTAGCATGACAAAAGACTCCCATACGACAAAAGAAATACACTTGCACGATAAAATGGTCTATCAAGAAAACACTCGTACGATACGTGGGGAGGTCCCATGCGACAGAACTAATGGCCTAAAATGACAAAACAATAAAAGACAGTTTCTCGTACGAGACACAGTATCATCTCGCACGACAAAATGATAATGACCGGTTTTTAACAACATGAAAACGCAAAAAATTAAACAAAAAATCAAAATTGATGAAATAAAAATGCATAAGATTAGTCTCTTACCACTGGGTCGTAATTTTGCGGTCGATTATGACATCTTTGGTGCTAGAATCGATGCTCTTGGATCAGAATGACTATTTTTTTTGCAAAGGGCTTTTCAAATTTCAAACTTGGAGAGGTTAAAATAAATTGAAAATGACAGTTGGACCCCTTATATAACCAAAACCCTAATTTTTCAACTTGCTCCGATGGACATGAAAACTGCACCCTTAGCTAATTTGCCCGTCCTGATTCGATTTTCGGGATCGCAATCGAAATCCGAGATCATTCTCCTAGTCAATTTTGCACAACTTGCACAACTTAGCAAATGCTCATTCTTTCTTTAATTTGTGCTCAATTTCTCATTAATCAACGCTAAATCTTCAAATGATCCTCTGAGTCAATCTTTGTGCTCAATTCATTATCATCACCACAAATTGCATAATATCATGTACCCTCGCTATCTTTCGATTTCGCTTCCGAGGGGGCATACTCATGACCTCACGACCTCATATCTTCAATGTCGAGAAAATTTTCAAATCTTCATCAAAAGTCGAGCAAAAATCTTTTCAACTAAAGAAAATCAAACAAATTCTTATCGCTAGGGGCATATCAGTTTCATCGCTTCAATTCAAGTTGATATTACCTTCACTTGAATCAGTCTCTTAACATTAATCAGTTTCATTGCTTTTCATCAAGCTGATTATTCGATTAAACTCAATAAAAAGTTTAAAGAGTATCTTTGATCACATGCTCAATCTAAGCAGGTGTTCAGTTTCATCGCATCAAATCAAGCTGGACAGTTTATCTTCGCTCATCGTGTCTTGATCCATCAAGTTTAAGATCGATTTTATCTTCGCTCACTATGTCTAGTTCAATCAAGTTCTAGATCTGTAAGATCCGCTTCTTGATCAATCAAGTTGAAGTTCGGTTCATCGGTCCTAGTTCAATCAAGTTCAGGATCGGTATCGCTTTAATCAACTCTATTCGGTTCCATCACTTCAAAATAAGCTAAACACCTCACTCTTCATCTGGTTCGTGATCAATCAAGTTCAGAACTGGAATCTCCTAGAGATCAACATATTCTTTGAACCAATGTGCTTCTTGCACATTAATTCAAAGAGGGGCAAATATAATACCCTAAAAATGGTCACCTAAACCATGGGCCCTGAATCTCGACAACATTACCAAGGTCCTAACCAAAGACAATTAAATCAATCTCGAGCACATAATTAATTAATCCTCTAATCATTAAATATTACATGGCAAATGAATTAAATCATTCCAAGAAAATAATTTTGATCAATTATCCTATTTAATTTATTAAATATCCTAGCATATTTAATTAATTAATAAATTTTCCATTTAATCATAAAAAAAGAATTAATTTATTACAAAAGAGGAATTAATTTCAAAGCAAGAGTTAAATTGAAAATAAAATAAAAGAATTGAATTGAGAGAGAAATCAAACTTGAGATATTATTTCTTCTTCTAAATTGAGATAACTTGCAATCAGAAAAGCAATTAAATTGAATTATTAATCATTCTCTAAAATTGGAACTCAAAGCTTTTGAGAAAAGAAGTTCAATTGCATTGAGAGGACTCTTTTCTTGAACAAATCAAAGAAATTGCATGGAATTACCTATTTTTATCACAAGTGCATGGAATTAATTGACTTATATCTCTAATGAAAACTCAAACTTATAATCTGAATGCATTTCAATGAAACTATAATTGGAATCTATCTCAAGGTTAACTGAATCTGATCTCTCAATTATTTCAATTATCCTAAATTGTGCTTTTTCTTGAATTATCTCAACCGCTCATTGCTAATCGATCTTGACCGTTGGTCTCTCTTGTGATTCTCTATAAATTTAGCCTTCATCTCTCATTCAAAATACCCTAGAGATTTATTGTTATTATACAGTTTTTGCTCTGGAATCATTGAAGATATTGTGCTTGCTTTTTTTGAGATTATTGCATCTTAGTTTATCTTTTTTCATATTTAGTTCAATTATGATTGCTTGAATTCATATAGCTTACTATTCATCCATCTAGCATAATCTTGCATCCATTTAGCTTAATATCATGCTCATATAGATTAAATCCTTCGTCTTGGTGTAGTCTGGTCACTAGTATTGCTTATACAAATATGAGAGCAAGTCTATACTCGCATCTTTTAGAAGGAAATTGGTCGATTTGTTATGGTTTTATTATTCATGCTTATATCTATCTAACCATACATGTAATGACTTAATTGAAGTGTTGTGTCTTACAACTTGCAGATACTTATTCCACTTTTCACACACACAAAGGTTAGTGTAGGAAGTTGTTCTGCTACTTAACTTCCTTATACATAGAATGTTGAGATCTAGTATGATTACCATGAAAACATAGGGAATACTCAGAACTACCTCACAAATACTTGAACACTCTCTTCATAACCTCCCAATGCACTTGTTTAGGATTATCCATAAATCAAATAAGGGCTCCCACTACTTGGGAAATGTCTAACCTCGTATAGACCATATAATACATCAGGCTACCAACATCATTCACATAAGGAAATCTTGTAATGAACTCCATCTTTGTAGGATATTTGGGCAATCCTCCAAAGAAATTTTCATTCCCTATAATGTTGAACATATCAGTGGACTAAGGGGGGGTGAATTAGTCCTATCAAAACTCTTAAACCTCTTCAATTGCAGAAACTTATCAGTTATCTTTAACCAACTAAATATCAATGATAGATGAAACACCAACACCAAACACATGAACACCAAAATTTTATGTGGAAAATCCAATGTGGGAAAAACCCATAGTGAGAATCACAATCACAATATAAATAACTAAATACAATGTTTTGTACACAAGGCTAAGTAAGCTTACTTCTTCTAAATAGGATACAAATACAGATCCTGTGGTAAGATACAAATCTGTACAAGATGCCAAAAGGACTCACTGTCTTCTAGTAGGTATAGAGAAAAGATGAATTGAACTGAGTGGGATCTCCTAATCATAGATACACTACAAACTAATATTTACACTTATATTTCACACATATACATATACATAATATTGAATCAATCCACATAACAATTCACACATCCACACATCTATTTATATCAACTTATTCATCAAAACACTCAACTAGGTCGGCCATAGATAGAGTACATATACAAATTACACAAAGATGGCCACCATGAGTGACTGCAATAAATGTAGTCAAATCCAAGAGATAAGGAGGACCCAAATACATCACAACATTTTTTCCTAAGTCGATTCCAATGAACCACACATGCCAACACATCCTTCAAAGTCGACATCAAACGTAATGTGTAGGTAAAAAATAAGGCATGTTAATTAGCCAACCTAAAAATGTTATCCAATACAAATAAATTAGTGTGGATCTTCACATGACCTGATAAGACCCCTAACAACACCTTAACTCAACCTCCAATGCATATCCAAACCAAAGGATTATAATCCAAACAAGATTAACTGAGTCAGTGAGAGACCAACACAACAAACAACATCGAATAACAAAATGACATAACTTCACTTCCAGAGAAAAACAACACTTAAGTTCTGAATTGGAAAACTACATGAATAATATGAACATTTCCTACAAGGCACAATACTTGAAATAACACCGTGGAGCAATGCAGAGCAATCTTTAGACCAGTCCTAATAGACAACCTCACTGTCAACAAACTATAACAACTAACTTCAACATTTGAACTATGGAGAACCTAAAAATATAATAGTGGAACATCCAAAAAACATAGACATTAAATCCATAACTGTAAGCCACCAAATACAAACACAGAGGAATGTGAAATACTCTCCCATGAAGAGTTTAAATACTCTTTCTTGCATATTTCAACTTCCATTAATGCCACCTTCTATAACATCACATACTCACTCAATATCACCACCAAATATCATAAAAAATATGAGCATTCATTTGTAGATTATTCATACTAAGAAATAATCTAATTAACAACAATGACCACAATTGCACTAAAAACACAATTGAACAAATATAAATTCCTCTTCACCTTCCTTAATAGTACACACAAGTGTGACACCAATGACAACACCATGTAGACTACCAAAAATCTCCCATGACAACAAGTTTGACATCAATGACAACACAATTTATTTTTACAACATTCTCCCACTTTGTCATTAATGACAACACTTATACCACCAATCAACAATAAACACTCCAACTATAAATCTCTCCCCCTTTTACACCAAGGAAAAAGGGCACAACACTTCAAACCACAACTTCTTCAAATAGTTCTCCCCCTTCTATGTGTATCTCTAATATTTGCCTCACTTCCCTTGTTAGGGATATCTCTCTTCTACATGCATTTTCTTGCAACTAGGAAACCACAACTCCCCCTGAGAGCAACCACCACATCAATCTAGGAGACACAAGATATACTTTTAATCTCCCCTTAGAAATATATACCACTTTTATGCATCTAGTTTGAAGTAGGAGGGGCAGTAACCCCTAATGTTTTCCAAAGATACTCAAAAGTATCTTTTGATAGTGCCTTGGTGAAAATATTTGCAATTTGATCCCTTGTAGGCACATATTCTAATCTAACTTCCTTCTCTAAAACATTATCTCTTAAGAAGTGAGAGCAGATAGAAATGTGTTTAGTCCTTGAATGCATCACCATATTCTTTAAAATTTTTATTGCACTTATATTATCACACATATTATAAGATGCCTCATCATACATCACCATTATATCTTTGAGAGTTTTCGTCGTCCACATAACTTGAGTGCAATAGGATGTTGTTGCAATACATTTTGCTTCTACTGTAGATAATGACATTGAATCTTTCTTCTTACTTAACCAAGAGACTAATTTGTCTCCAAGAAAAATGCACCACCATTTTTGCTTCTTCTATCATCAACACATCTAGTCTAATTAACATTTGTGTAAGATTTTAAAGAGATCATTATTCTTCTTATACCACAAACCAATATCCAGAGTCCCTCTTAAATATTTCAAATATCCTTTTTATTTCTTGATCATGAGATTTCTTTAGATTAGCTTAATATTTGGAAACCAAACAAACAACATGCATAATATCTAGTCTTGGAGTAGTGAAATATAACAATCCACCAATCATAGATCTCTAAAGCTTCTGATCCACTTTTGGAGATTCATCATCCTTTCTTAAATGACAAGCAGTAACCATGGGGTTTCAAATTAACTTACAATTTTCCATATGAAACTTCTTCAACATCTTCATGGTGTACTTGGGCTAAGAAATAAAAATACCATCTTCTAACTGTGTTACTTGAAGACCAAGGAAAAATGACAATTCACTTATCATTGACATCTTAAATTCTTTCTACATTTTTTCCACAAACTTCTTGTAAACATCTTCATCTCCACCAAATATGATATCATCAACATATACAACCACTATCAATAGTTTACCACTTTTATCTTTTAAATAAAGATTACTATCTGTGGTACCTGTCTTGAATTTTTGCTACAACAAATATCTGTTAAGAGCTTACTTGAGTCTATAAAGTGTTTTCTTGAGTCAGTAGATGATATCCAAATATTTTGACAATTGAGGCCCATATGATTGTTCAATGTTAACCTCTTCTTCAAGTTCTCTATTCAATAATACCATCTTAACATCCATCTGATATACCTTAAAGTTCTTACATGCAACAAATACAAGAAACATCCTTAAAGCTTACATCTTGGCTACTAGAGAAAATTTTTCCTCAAAATATATCCCTTGAACTTGTGAATAGCCTTTACACACCAGTATTGCCTTATTTTTTGTGACTTCTCCATCTTCATTCAACTTGTTTCAAAACATCCACTTTGTTCCTATCATTCTTGTCGACTAGTCTAGGTACCAATTCCTATGTCTAATTCTTTTCTATCTGATTAAGCTCTTCTTTTATTGACTTCATCCATCCATCATCTCTTCTATTCTCTACAAAGGTTATTGGATCTACCTTAGATATGAAACAAAAATTTGCTTGCTCACTGGCCTTAGCAAGTTTTTTTCTAGTTTGAACTATTTTATCTTAATCTTCAATGATCTGATTTTTTGAATGATTATTCTGCATATAATTTATAGATGTTTTAGGTGCTGCTTCAAGTTCATTTTCTTTCACATCAGATTCTCCTTTATCTTCTAGAATGTCCTTCTCTTCTCTAATAATGGGGGTGTTTTCTATCTCAGTCTAGGGTTTTTATGCAATCTAATTCCATTCTTCACTTTGACATTTTTACTTTCCACAATTTTCTTCAACCTCTTGTTGTAGCACTGATATGCCTTACTTCTTGTAGAGTATCCCAAAAATATTCCTTCATAAAATCTTCCATCAAACTTGTTACTACTTATTAAGTTGCCATTAGTTTTATGTCCAAAGTCATTCTATATACTCTAGTCGATTACTACTACCGAAATATTCAGTCGGTAAGCACAGGGCAGTCAGTTATAGAAGAAAGTAGTCACATAGCCTAGTATACACCGAGCTGTCTACCGAGTAACACTCTATGTCTACCGAGTAGCAATAATGTTACACCGAGTGAAATGTTTTACCAGATTCATTGAACCTAGACACATGTGTGGAAACGTGTTACAAGATCGAGGAACAAAGAACCGTTATCACATTGGAAATTGCACTTCTAGATTGTGTATGATTTTGAGGTCATCTATCCAATAAAATATTTTGTATAGTTATTCATTCGATAAATCATGTTTGTAAGATTGAAGCAATGAACCTGATCACCAACATAAGAGATCTATTTATACAGCATGGATTGGGATCAGATAGAGATATAGAGGTATGTGTGTATGAGTATGAAGAAAAACATATGTGAAAAGCAAAATCATGGGAAAGCATTGAGTATTGTGACTGTCAGAGACATAGAGGTCATCGAGAAGGATTTCAGAGAACAGTCAAAGAATAGAGTAAATAGAAGGGTTTATTGAGTTATTTTATGGGTTACCGAGGTATGCTATAAGCAAGGTAATCTCATTTTGAGCACATAGAATCTGCTATAACATTCTAGATGTAAAGTTGCAGATATTTGTAAAGATTTTATTGTAATATTTGGAAGTTGTAAAAGAAACCTTTAACAGGGTAAAAGACTCTAACAAAGTCTATAAATTGTAAAGCCTTTAACCAGGTGCAACATTTAGTTTAAGTGTTGTAAAATCCTTTAGCAAGGTAGATCTAATGATCTTGATACTCCTAATAGGGTAAGCTATCAGAAATAGCTAAACATGTAGCTCTAACCGACCACTCTTTATTATTGCAGTAGTGAAGTTGTGGGTGCCATCCCCACCACAGTTTTTCTCTCTAACCAAGAGTTTCTGCATAACCAAAATATATGTGCTATGGAGTGAATCATGTATGATTGTTATTTATTTGTTTTAGCTTTATGTTATGTTACAACAGTTTTTGGTTTATGCATAACAGTAAAGATATTGTTGAAGAAAAGTTTTGAAGTACTGATTCACCCCTCCCCTCTTAGTACATTAGCTTTCCATATTGGGCCTAACAATTGGTATCAGAGCATCAATCTTGGAAAAGGGTTTAACAGCCTAAAGAAAAAGATCTTATCAATGGAAGGCTATAAACAATCTCGGAGAATTGTGTATTTGCAAGAAGAGTTGGATCATGCTAATCAAGTGATTGCAGACATGCAAAGACAAATGAAAACATCATTGAAAGTTAGAAGAAGATTGTCTGATGATTTGCAGGACTCTCAAGAGCTAGTGGAACAAATTGAAACATCATTTGAGAATAGTATATCTGAAGAGACTAAAGAAATGATTGAAGAATTGAAAGAAAAGAACAAAGTACTAACTGATTAGCTAAAAGCAATGAAAAGAGGACATGAACATTTCAGCACACAGATGACTGAGAATCTTGATGCATTAAGGACAGCCGAGGATAAAGTAAGAGATCTAGAAAGAGAAAAACAACAGCTTGAAGCATTAGTATCTGAAAAGAATGATGAAATCACAAGGTTGACTGGAATTCAAAATAATCTATCAGATCAATTGGGTTATGCACATCATGAAGAAAATCTAAAAGATGATAGAATCAAGCATTGAAACTTGAAGTATAAAGGTTGACCGATGAACTTGAAATAGAGAGTAAATCCAAAGAAACACTGAAGAAGAGTTATGAAGCATCAAAGATGTTGGATGAGAAACTGAATACAAAGAGACCCAACAAAGTTGCTGGACTTGGTTACAAAGGAAAAGACTCTATCGAGAAGGGAATCCACACTACCGAGAAAGGAGAATCATCAAAGCAAGCTGGAAACAAGAAGAACATCAAAGGAAAGAAGCCTATTTGCAACTACTATGGAAAACAAGGACATACTACTAATATGTGCCAAATCAGAAAAGGTAAGCAACCGAATGTCACTAAGTCTAATGATTATTGTAACAATTGCAATAAGTATGGTCACACATCCAACTAATGTAGGACAAAGTCTGTTAGAAATTATTAAAAGGCAAAATTCAAAGGGTTTTGTAAAAACTGCAATAGATATGGACATAGTATCGAGAAGTGTTGGTTTAAGCAAAAGAACTATATGTGGTCTGCACACCGAGCAAATGTTAGAGGTTACCAAACTCACACACGTCCTAACCGACAGTATTCTGCAGTACCATGGGATTACAATACAAGGATATGGTGTGAATGCTATGGAATATATGGACATATAAGTGCCAACTGCTTTATAAGGTTTGGAATGAACAACCGAAGATCATGGAGAAATCTTGGTATGGCATGTTTTCATTGTCACAAAGTTGGACACTTGGCTAGAGATTGCAGAGATCAACCTAGAGGAGACACTAAAGAAATAAAAGGAAAATTACAGATGATTTGGAAAAAGAAGGAAATTGTGTCAAATGAAGAAAGCACCTTACCTACTGAGTTAGGTGCACCTATTCCAAATTAATCAGTAAAGGTATGAAGGGACCGCATTCTCTCAAAAGTTAAATCTTAACAATTCCTATTTTATCATGTACTTAATTCGAAAATCTACATAGCTAAAGATGCATTAGCGAGTTTGAAATTTTATCAAGTCTTTTTAAGCACTAGTCTAGTCAGTAAATACAGGAAGTCTGGCTACTCGATAAAAGCATAAAAAGGAAGTGGTACCGAGTGCATTTAATATCTTTTGACCTAACTGCACAAAGCCCAATAAGGTATATTGTGTACTTAAAGCTTTTGCGCGATCATTTTACACTTACCAAGTTTTTAGAGAGTAGAGCAAAGCGATTCAAAGGTGATCAAACCTCCTTCGAAGCGAAATTCAAGGTATTTACACATCGATCTCAAGCACTTATAAGAGCTAGCTACCGGGAAATATCATTGTGATAATCTGTTTTATATTTGCTAAGTGGAAAACGTCTGTCGTTTTAAAGTTTTCAAACCCTAAGGATCTTTTGTTAGTGATTATCCGAAATCTGCTATGGCACCTAAGATCCAGAAGCCCATTGTTGTTGAGAACATTGAAAAGCCCTCATTGAAATACTCTCTAATTCCCAAAGTAGCATCTAAACCGGATGATAAAACTGCATTTTCACTCATTCCGGATAAGGTTTTACTAGTTGAGGATGTCAGATTCTTCACTAAGTGTTGTGTTGAGGAACTAGGTCATGTTGAAATCAAGGACACATATGATGAATTGTGTATCGATGGGAAATTGGATAGCAAGTATGAACACATTAAAATCAAGGGATTGACCGAAGCCCTAACCTATCCCTGTGTCTTCAAACCCCAGTGGGTCAAGTTTTTTCTGAGCAGAGTTCATGATGATTTCATGTGGTGAGCGGAGCAACCATTCAAAATCACCAAGGAAATCATTCATTTGATCACCGGTTACCCTATTTTTGATCATGCCCGATCCCAAAAAATGATATCACAGAAGGAATTGATCAGTCTAACCGGAGTTGAATTTGATTGCAGAGGACTAAAACTAAACAATGTGACAGATGCAGAGATAAGGTTTACCATTAGAGTAATAGGTTATTATTTCTTCCAATCAGCAAGGGAAAACAGTGTACCCTATGCAACAGTTGATTTAGCATATAAAATTGTGAAGAAAGGAATGAAAATTGATCTTTGTGAAGTATTGTTGAAAAACCTGTTTGAGAATCTAAACACCATAAGGAAGTCGAAGAAGAACAACTCGGTTAATACACTAAAGTTTTGATCACTTCTGGTATGCATGTTTTTCTATTTTGAGAAATTCTTTCCATCAGTCGGTAATGTAGTTTGGGAGCTACACTGACCAATCACCCATCAAATCAATTACTTCATCAAACGGCTAGGTGATAATTTTAATGATATTATGGATGATTACTTTAGCAAGTTTCAGGAAAAGATGCATAATAGGTATAGAATTCCACCCTAGTTAGTAGAGAAATACAAGGATGTCATATGTTTTGATGTGGACACCGACTACTGCTATGTTAATGCTATGGAATCGAGAACCCAATCTTTGCCACCTATGGGTTATGAGATTGATTTTGACATCACACAATAGCATATAGATGCTTTTCTTACATTACCAAGGCATGCTACCAAGTTGAGGTATGGAACCTATGAAGAAGTTAAAGAGAAAGTAAAGATGAGTATTGTAGTGCCCAAGGCTACAAGGAAAGCAACAAAAATGATCAAGGCATGAATGGAGAAATTTGGAGAAGGTTCTTCCTCCACACCTGTCAAAGGCACTCCAGTAATCACCAAGGAGGAATCTGAAGCCCAAGAGGCAGCTATAACACTGAGCACTGAGTTGCCTAAAGGAAAAGTTTTGAAAAGAAAGAAACAGGATACATCACAGGTATCATTGACTCCTTCAGTAAAGCGCCCAAACACAAGATTATCTGCAGCATCACCGAGTAAGAAACCAAAGAATGTTGCCACACCAAAGGTAACAAAAACCTAAAAGAAATTTACTCGAAGACTCATTTTGACTAAAGAGTCCAGTGACACCGAATCTAAAGATGCAAGCAAATTTCAGATTGTCAAGAGTAAAAAGGTAGATGTACATAATGTTGACAATTTTTGTACTAATCTGAAGCAATATGGTGGATTTGGAGCATTCAGATATGTTAAGTATGAATCCAGATCTATTGATGAAAAGAGACAAATAGAAGAAGCTGTCATCTGCACACTTCTGAAATTCTGATTGGTCCCATTGGAAGTATCTAAATCTCTTCCAAATGAATTATATTTGCATCTTGATAATAGGTGGAAGTATGCTATGGACTTAGAGAAACAGATGAGAGAAAGAAGTTTGGTACATCTCTTTCTAGACATGTCGGTAGATGAGATCACCGAACATCTGAAAAACTACCACACAAACTTCCTAGTCAAGAAAAGAGCCTTGAAATTAATGAATGGCCTTTACTTGGATGTAGAGAATGAGACCAAAGAAAAGTGGTAGGAAATCTTTCGAATCAAGAATGCTAGTGAGTAAGTTGAAGTTGAAATAGTTGATGTCACTGAGCAAGATCCTGATATCACCGAGCAAGACCCTACTGACACTATACAAGTTGATGAGAATATCATGGACACCAAGGCACAAGAACAGGAAATGATAGAAGGGAATGCATATGCCAAACTGGTATCCAGTGAGTTAGTTTTGGAGCAAGTTCAGCCCTATCCTTTGGTCACTCAGCCCATTTCAACTGAGGCCCCTTAAGATACTGAACAAGGAACAGAGGGTCACAAGTCTACAGAAGGAGAAACTGCTTCTCAAGCCACCGAGGAATAGACCTCTCAAGCTCCTTCTAGCACTAAAAATGTTACATCTGAGACCCCAAGCATAGAAGCACCGAAGGACACAACAAAGGCTACATCAGAGGTTGAAGAAATTGATAAAAGTGTTGCCTCTACCAAGCAACCTACCGAGGGTCAAAAACCCTCACAAGCCATTGTATTAGTTCAACTGGTGAAAGGTAAAGACAAGAAGATGAAAAAGCATAGTTTCAAATTAGATTTGTCAAAACCTATAGTGTTGCCGAATGTAGACATATCCAAATTAAAAGGGCAAGCACTCATTGAATTCAATGAACTATGCAAAGCCAAAGCCGAACAAGAGAAGCAAATGGCTATTCAAAAGAAAAACAGAGTACTTCAGAAGGTGAAAGCACTATTAATAGATATGCTACCTGAAGCTATAGTGACAACAGATGCAGCCATCCATATTCAACTGGATGAACTCCTAACTAAAATTGAGACATCTGGAGTAGACGCATCTGAATACTTGAGCAAGTTAAAGGACAAAGAGCTCACTGCTAAAATGATTGAAGAGGTACAGAAAGCTATTGCTATTGGCAAAGTAAAACCTGTCAAATTTATTGCTGAGTTGTCCCCTCAACTCAAGTACATTCTTTATTTATTTCAGAAACTCTGTACATTTTCTTTATTCATTAAGGATATCAAAAATAAAATAGAAGTGATTGAGAAAGACATCACCGATCTCTCAAATAAGTTGACCATTGAGCCAAATTCTATTCAACATTTTTATACAAAGTTATAAAAGCTCATGGCTCAACAATTGGAACTCAGGAATGAAGAGCACAAGATAAGGACGAACATAATGACTCTTCAGACATTATTCATTCCTCATCTTTCATCTGTCCAAGAACAGATCAACAAGGCTACCTCCCTATCCACTCAACAAGAGGGAAGCACCTTAGATGGACTAATTTCACTGTTAGTTGGCATTACAGCTCAAAATTCACTCATGGATAGTGTCAAGGATGCCCTCTCTACCACTCTTACCGATGCAAAGATAAAGTACAAATCCATTTTTGACCAGTTGCCTCCACCGAATGGTAACTAAGTTTTGATGTTTGTCAAAAGGGGGGAGTGAGTATAGTTTCAAAGTATTAAAGGGGGAGTGTAGTATACAGGGGGAGTATACCGAGCAGAGTAGAGTATCCAAATGCATAACACCGACCAGTGATCACCAAACAGTGAACCAAACAGTTAATACAGGATATTGATCACCGAGCATGCAAAATCAGAGTTATGCATAGTATATTGATAAGGGGATTATATCTGAATATACCATTTTATTGACAAATGTATATACTACCAGTTTAGTCAAATTTTGTAAGTATATAGATTTTTGAGTTATGACTTTGAAAGAAGTTTTGTCAAACATCTCAACTAATGTCAAAAGGGGAGATTGTTACTACTTATTAAGTTGCCATTAGTTTTATGTCCAAAGTCATTCTATATACTCTAGTCAGTCACTACTACCAAAATATTCAGTCGGTAAGCACAGGGCAGTCGGTTATAGAAGAAAGTAGTCACAGAGCCTAGTATACACCGAGCTATCTACCGAGTAACACTCTATGTCTACCGAGCAGCAATAATGTTACACCGAGTTGATATACACTGAGTGAAACATTTTACCAGATTCATTGAACCTAGACACATGTGTGGAAACATGTTACAAGATCGAGGAACAAAGAACTGTTATCACATTGGAAATTGCACTTCTAGATTTTGTATGATTTTGAGGTCATCTATCCAATGAAATATTTTGTATATTTATTCATTCGATAAATCATGTTTGTAAGATCGAAGCAATGAACCAGATCACCGACATAAGAGATCTATTTATACAACATGGATTGGGATCAGATAGAGATATAGAGGTATGTGTGTATGAGTGTGGAGAAAAACATATGTGAAAAGCAAAATCATGGGAAAGCACTGAGTATTGTGACTGTCAGAGACATAGAGGTCACCGAGAAGGATTTCAGAGAACAGTCAAAGAACAGAGTAAATAGAAGGGTTTATCAAGTTATTTTATGGGTTACCGAGGTATGCTATAAGCAAGGTAATCTCATTTTGAGCACATAGAATCTGCTATAACATTCTAGATGTAAAGTTGTAGATATTTGTAAAGATTTTATTGTAATATTTGGAAGTTGTAAAAGAAACCTTTAACAGGGTAAAAGACTCTAACAAAGTCTATAAATTGTAAAGCCTTTAACCAGGTTCAACATTTAGTTTAAGTGTTGTAAAATCCTTTAGCAAGGTAGATCTAATGATCTTGATACTCCTAATAGGGTAAGCTATCAGAAATAGCTAAACATGTAGCTCTAACCAAGCACTCTTTATTATTGCAGTAGTGAAGTTGTGGGTGCCATCCCCATTGCAGTTTTTCTCTCTAACCAAGAGTTTTTGCGTAACCAAAATATATGTGCTATGGAGTGAATCATGTATGATTGTTATTTTTTTGTTTTAGCTTTATGTTATGTTACAACAGTTTTTGGTTTATGCATAACAGTAAAGATATTGTTGAAGAAAAGTTTTGAAGTACTGATTCACCCCTCCCCTCTTAGTACATTAGCTTTCCATATTGGGCCTAACTAAACTTTCTCAAATCTTCTTCATCTCTTCCAATGTAGCACTTGCTTCCAAATATTTTGAAATATTTTACTGTAGGTGATCTTCCATGCCATAGATCATAAGGCATCTTTGTGTGATTTACTGTCACTTGTACCCTATTAAGAATATATAGAACAATATGCACAACTTGTTTCCTTCAACAACTCCATTTTGTTGTGGTGTTCTAGGTGCAAAAATTGCCTTCTAATACCATGCTCTTCATGAATCTACCAAATTCATTTGATGTAAATTCTCCACCTCTATTAGACCTTAAAAATTTGATCTTAACTTCTATTTGATTCTAAACCATAGATTTGTACACCTTAAAATTATCCAGTTCTTCTAATTTCTCCTTTAAAAAAGTAACACATGTCATTAAAGAATAATAATCAATTAGCAACATAAAATACCTTTCACCATTTAGTCCTCTTATCCTTATAGGTTTGTGAAAACAACTCAAATGGTTTTGTAGTAGAGTTCTCATTTTTATTGAATCTGTTCCTTGTTTTCTTTCCCATTTAACATTCCTTGCATACTGTATTGGTAGGTATAATAATCTTTGGCAAATATCACACATCTTGAGTAGAACTGATCTTCACCATGTTGTCAAATTTAATGTGTTCCATCCTTTTGTGCCAAAACCAACATCCATTGCTCTAGCCAACAAACAACTATTTCATCTATTTTTCTTTATATAATAGACATTGACAGTTATTCTTATACCTTCCACAACTTCCTTTTCCAATCTCACATTCAAACCTATAAAATATGAGCTTGTAGCTTTATTGTACCCCTGTCTCACACTCAAAAGATTATGTCTCAAACCTTTAATATAATAAATACCATCCGTCTTATGCTTACTATCAATGGATATGGTTCTTTTATCACAACTAGGTGGAACCTCTTGTCTAACAAACTTCATTGATCGACCATCATACTTTTCTCAGTCTATTAACTTCATTTTGTCACTTATCATATGATTCAAATAGTTAGAATCGATTATCCATGCTTTAGGTGTTACTTTTGCATGTAGTGCAGTCTTCACCATCATTGATCTTTCATTGTCCTTCTCATCATGCGAAGTACCAAACCTTTCATTATCCTTTTCTTCTATGGATAAAAATAATTATTTATCATTGGAGTCATCACAATATTATTCTTCAAAGAGATAGTTCTCTATTGAACAAAAATTCTTTTAAAGCTCGTCTCTATCATCTATTCTTTTATTTTTATCATCTCTTCTATAATTATTTTTTCTCTTATTATCATCATTTGATCTCTTATAGTTATCTTCCTTGTAAGTACATCTAACAACATAATGACCAATTTTTCCATAATTAAAACATTTGAAGGGAAAATTACCTTTGAATTTTTAGGATCCTTTCTTTAGTCTCCTCACAAAGTTTGCTTCAACATCATCCAAATCATTGCTTGTTTTTGGTACATCTTCAATCTTCTTGGTAGATTTTAATGTAGCTTTCTTCTTGACATTTTGCAGCTCTTCAAACTCCGATATCTCAAAGGTAAAGAGTTATCCATACTGTATATTGTGAAATTGGGAGGCTAAACTATTGCAAAACCAAATAAAGATCCAACCACATAAAAAACCTAGTTCTACAATGAAATCCACTATACACCAATGAAGAACCTAAAAACATGCAAAACGACAAACATGAAATATTATACCATTCACATGCTCATTAGGGTTTGATCTTCATTGTTTCCTATCTTTATTGATCTTGCTTTTGATATTATTGCTCTTAGATTTTAGGTGTGCACAAGAGCTCAACAAAGAATGGATTGTGGTTGTGTAGATGCTTGAGTGATTGATTGCTATTAGGATTAATTCGCATTCATTAGAGATTGATAAGGATGAAAGGATCCTCTTATATAGAGAGTGTTGGATTACAAGAACACTGAGAGGGGAGGGGGGTGAATCAGTGTTCTACCGGTAAATGAATTTATGAACTTATTTCTTATGAACCGGTTAACAGAAAATAAAATTAAAGTGCATAAACAAATCAACATATAAATCAACAATATCATAACACCAATATTTATACATGGAAAACCCTGTAAAGGGAAAAACCACAGTGGGGCTAATACCCACAATATCTATATACTTGATTAAGGTATACAAATATCACATAGAGGGGATTGCACATGCAATTAGGCTCATTGCCTAGAGCTCACTGCTCAAACATAAGTCTCACTGACTTACACAACATTACATAATGATTTCATATAGAAGTGAACTTATAGGATGCATCTGACCATGTTGGCTAAGTTCCGATTAAAGCTTTGTCAACCTCCTCTGAACCGATTTTCTGATACTCTGTTTCGCACTACTGGCTATGATTGCGCACGTGTAACTACGCACAAAAGCTAACACTCGCACACCAATTTGCATACCATCAATCACTGACTGATTCACATCACAAATCATATAGCCACTCATATGAAATCCATCACTAAATGGTCTCCCTTCAATACCCTAGTAACTTGTTCAACATGTCAGCCTCAAGATGAAATAAAATAAACTTGTCGGCTTCTGGATCACAAAGTATGATATGCATTATCCCGATGATCTTAATTGATGTTGACCTACATGCTACCTCCAATTCCACAAAATATTTTACCGAGGCCCAAAATACCTTAACTAGGTTCTATACTTAATTGGGTCCCAAATATACATTACCGGTACCAAGACTAATCGGTTAGGAAGTGTAAAGCAAAGTTAGTATACCGGTTGGCCCAATGAAGACAAAATGATAAGACAATGAATCTAGATGAGAAATACCAACACCTGAAGATGAGTTTCCATCAATGACAACCCAAAATGAAATTTACCTCAGAAGGTGACTACCAGATGAGTGTCAATTTTTTCCGATAGAGAGTAGCTTAGAAAATGGAGGGATATGATTAAGAGGTGGAGGGATAAATGGTTGGCTAGGATTACAGGGTAGGTATAGAAAGTAGGAAAATATTAGAGATGTGATTTAAAGGTAAATTAAGAGATGAATGGCAAGTGTCATGGAGGGAAAAAGCTAATGAATTAATTAAATAAATAAAGATTTGTTTAATTAATAGAAGAGGTGGGACCAATTAAATAAATAAAATATTTGTTTATTTTAGGGAAAGGATAATTTAAATAAATAAAAATATTTATTTAAATCGTAAAAAGATAGAAGAATATTGTTGAATTAATAAAATAAATAAAAATCTATTTAATTATTAGATGGTTTAGGATAAACAATTAAATAAAAAATATTTATTTAATTAGGCTAGGACAATTTTAGGTGTCTTCATTTTGCCCCTCTTTGAGACAATGCAGTTTGTCGCATTGTCTCAAAGAAAATATGATTAACTAATACAATATTTTCTCCAATATGAGAGTGGTATGCTGTCTCGAGAGATTGGGTGAAAAACTATGAAAAACTGTAGACAATCTCTTGATAGGAAAGAAAATCTAGAAGGGATAAGGATAAGGCAACATGCTTAATTACGTGAAAACATGGCTCCAAAGGGATCATCGGGTAGTGAAAAAGCATCGAGAGGTAAGAACAACCAATTAGAGTTCCACAACCTATATATAGGAGCCATGGGGAAAGCACTACAAAGATAAGGTTAGACAAGCAACACCATGTGATAAACATAAGTACTACAAAGATAGGGCTAACCAAGCCACACTATGTGATAAACATAAGTACTATAAAGATAGAGCTAACCAAGCAACACCATGTGACAAACATAAGTACTACTAGGATAGGTTAATAGTAGGAGCTATTCTGATGAGATTGATGTGATTTGATTAGTATGATTACAGGAGTACTTGATTCTCTTGGAGTCTCAAGAGAAATATCCCTATAGACACCTAAAATTGTCATGTCTAATTAAATAAATATCTTTATTTATTTAATTACTTTAGCCTAATTATTCTATTAATTAAATAAATCTTTATTTATTTAATTAATTCATTTATCCTCTTCTAGCTTTATTTCTCATTTAAATAAATACCTTTGTTTATTTAAATTATCCTTTTCCTAAATTAAATAAATACTTTTATTTATTTAATTGATCCCACTTCCTCTATTAATTAAATAAATATTTATTTATTTAATTAATTCATTATCCTTTTCTACCTATGACACATGCCATTCATCTCTTAATTCCTACAGAACCTACCCTTTTATTATTTTCTTATTTTCTATACCTACCCTCTAATCATAGCCGATCATTTATCTTTTACACCTCTCAATCTTATCCCTCCATTTCTTATGGTGTCTTCTATATAAGGAGATGCTTTCTTCATTATCAACCCTCAACAATGCATCCTAACTCAATTACACACTCGACAACACTACACCTTTTGCACTTTCATATGCGATCCTACTTGCAACCACATTTCCGTTCTTTGTTGAGCTCTTGTGCACATAAAATCTGAGAGCAAATATATTAAGCAAGATCAATGGAGATAGGAAGAATGGAGATCCAAACCCTATTGGACATGTGATGGTATAATCTTTGTGATTTCATTTAATTTGCATTGTCTTAGGTAATCTTCATATGTTATGGTGGATCTTTGTTGTTGTTAGGCTAGGGTTTTGTGGTTGAATTCGTTTAGTCTTTCAACATTGTTGTTATCCATTTTCACTGTATACATTTTTACATGCCTGGTGGGACATGGATTTTCATTAGATCTATGTTTTTTGTAGGTTTTCCTAACCATTTATTGCTGTTTTGTAAAACAATTTGGAGAATAACCTTGTGCAGCTAGGGTTTGGACACAAAATCAAGATCTTGGAGAGATTTGATCATATCTCACAAATGGCTTGGAAATTTTGCACCAAATGTTGTTTTTAAGTTGAAGACAATATCAAGAGCTCCCAAAGAAAAATTCAGATCTATTGGAGTATATTTTATTTTTCTATGATTTTTTTATGAATTTTCATAAAAAAATAATTTTGAGAGCAAATGAGCCAATTTTTTGGATTTTCTTACATTTTTGGAAATCTCTCATAATTATACACAGGATCTGTTCTTTGTGATTTTAATGTTGATGCAAAATATTTCCGAAAAAATCGGATCTTTAAAAATTAGGGTTTTTCATTGTTTTGATCAGATCTGACAAATGGCTTTGAATTTTGACATCCAATTTTTTTTGCAGCTCAAGAACATTCTCAAAGATTGGAAATAAAAAAATCAGATTTTTTTGAGCATATTAGAAATTTCTATGAATTATTTATGTATTTTCTTGAAAAATTCATTTTGAGAGCAAATGAGGGAATTTTTCAGATTTTATTACATTGCTGGAAATCTCTCATAATTATACTCAGACTCTATTTTTTTTTATTTTAAATTTGATGCAAAATCATTCCTCAAAAATCAGATATTTGAAAATTAGGGTTTTGCATTATTTTTCTCATATCTCACAAACTGTTTGGATTTGTTACATAAATTTTTTTATTTAGGTTTGGAAGACCCTCAAGACTGTCCAGTAAAAGTTTCAGATTTTTTGGATCAATTTTGCATTTTATATGAATTTTTTTATGATTTTTCATAAAAAATTGATTTTTGGAGCAAATTAGCAAATTTTTTGGATTTTCTTACTTTTCTTGAAATTTCTTGAAATTTTACAGGTGGCATTTTTTTATGATGAGTCAAATCTTTGAATTGGTCAAAAAAACCGCATTGTTGAAGGCCCCTATTTCACAAAATCTTTTGGATCCAAAATTTACCTAACTTGTGTGCTTGCAGGAGGGGTATTATTGCAAAACTACTAACAAATGTTTGTTGCAGAATTTTGGCAAGGGTTTTTGATCTTTATTGTGTGCCTTATTTTCATAGACTAGCAAACACTTCAATTGGTGCACTAAAATTGAACTAGTGTCTTTTGTGTCTTGAGCAATAGGCTCTTTTTGTTTAATCTTTAGAGGGTCTGTCTCCCCGTGTGGTCATTAGGACTACTAGTGAGGAGAGAATGACCCAAGTGGTAGCAAGGAAAACCCACCTCTTTCGAACCACTATAAATAACTATATCCATGGTGAAAATTATGGATAACGTGTGCTGATTAGTTCATACCGACACTATGTCTCCCCATAAACCCGTTTGATCAAATTTATTTGATCAGTTGTAGGGTGTAACCCCTACTAGCTGGGAGCCTTCTGTATTTATAGAGCTGAAAGTGTCGCATGTATGGCCACACGAGCAGATGCCCTTACTAGCACCTTCTTGTTTTAGAAGCCAAAATCCTTCTAGTTGTTGGGGCAGGAGGTCGGACCTCTGGAGCGGCCCACACACATACGGTTCTTAGTAGAGATACAAAGTTCACCACGGGGAGTTTTCGTGGGGACTGATGCTTGGCTACCCTGAGAAGTGAGTGCCGAGGGTGGAGCTAGTGGGGTCAAGCATCTAAGTATCCACTCTGAATTGCGTAGCCTCATGTGGGAATCAACAACTATTGTCCTAGCCAACCATAGGAATTGTGCTTGTCTTCTTTTGAACAATCAAACATTCAAGACCAAACATCAAAAATATTGTGTCTTTTGTGTATTCAAGTGTATGCAAAATATTTTTACATCAAACAACACACTTTCTTTTGAGTCATTTTGAGTCTAAACACTTGCAAACATTGAGTCCTCATCAACATTGTGTCATCTTGTCACGAAAAATAGTCAAAAAATTCAGTTTTGCTCACAACAAACAACTTCGCAAATTGGAAAAATTTACAGTCAAACAAACAAGAGCAATTAGTTTCAGAATTATTGAGCTTCCTAAGCTATCTCTTCAAGTTTTCATCTAGCATTCAACCTACCTTTGGGTCTCACAAATTCCATCATTGCTTTACACCTTGCATTACATTAACATTTGTCTAAACTTAATTCAAAAGGTCACTTGCTTGTCCTCATCTTGTTTTGTCAACATACTACATACAACAACATTTTGCTAAGTGGTTCCTCATCAAGGTCTATCACCTTTGGGTCTCATTTGGTCTTAGTTAGAGTCAAGGTCAACTAACCTCATCAAGAGAAACTATCATCTCTTTGGAAGTCACACCTACTCTACTACATACATACTTGGTCTTACACTTTGGACATTGCAAGTAAACCACAGATTCATTTACATTCCATCCAACTCTTGGTCATCCATACTCTTTCCATTTTTATCTAGTCTCACACATCTTGGTCAATACCTAGTTCATGGTTGAAACCCGCTCCCAAAAATCTAGGAGAGAAACTAAAGAGGCTCAAGAGTTCGCAAACATGAGTTCCTATGAGTATGACAATGATATCTTTTTCAATTCTGATCATACTACATTACCTGACATGGATGCTTATAAAAACATTCCAAAATGTTGAGCACATGGACACTACAAACAACAATGACACACACAATGACAATATGGACAACTTTTCCATACATTCAATAGAAGTGGAAGACACCATTATGGATCCTCATTTCAATCGATTGGTTGAGGAAATAATGCGGAGAGATAGACAATACTTCTTACAAGTGATGGCACAAAGTGGAGCCAAGATACCTCATGATTTTGACATGTCTCAAATAATGGAAAATCTACCTTTGCAACAACCTCACCTCAACATGGATCAAAGGATGCCTAATAGTGGAGGCAATAGAGGACCACATCTTGTTCCTGAATCACCATCATCTTTGTTTCAAAAATCAGAGGTTTCATAGACACATGGTCAAGCATATGATACTCACCTTTGTAGACCATCATGGAAGTCTTATGCAAAAAAATATACTCAATCACATACCAATGCTAAGGATCAACCACCAAAGCAATTGGATATCCAAAGGCATGATCAAAATTTGGACACAAGGAAACCCCGCGTCAAATTTGGGGACAACACACTAGAACAAACTCATGACATTCCTATAGAGTATGTTATACATGGACAAAATAGATATTCCATTCCTCACCATGAATCTATACCAAGTGGTCCTTATACGCATACACAACATCATTATAGACCTCCTCCATACGAACATGTGTATGATCAATATCATCCATATATGCAACATGCTCCTCCTCCACTTGGTCCTTCAGGCTTGGGATATGGTCTAAGAAGTCGGTTTCCACCTAAGAACAATTTGGAACAACAAATTAAGAACTTACAAAAGAAAATGGAGGACATAAATACACCGAAGCCAACTTACACAATGAGAGACATATGTCCATATCCATTTGACAAAAGCATTCCAATGCCTCCATTTCCTACACACTTTGTGACACCTAAGTTTGATAAGTACAGAGGAAAAGGGGATCCTAAGGCACATATAAGACAATTTTTCACAACTTACATTGAGGTAGCATTAGAAGAGACATATTTGATGAGATTATTCCCACAGAGCTTAGGTGATCAAGCTATGGAATGGTTCTCCCAACTTCCACCTGGAATTAAGTCATGGGGTGACTTAGTAGAGGCATTTATCCAACATTTCTCATACAACATAGAGACAGATATATCAGTCACTACTTTGTGCAACACCAAACAAAAGGATGGAGAGCCTTTTTCATCATTTTTACAAAGATGGAGGAATCTAGCCAGCAGATGCTCTTGTGAAATTCCACAAAAACAAATGGTAGAGATGTTCACCCAAAATGTTAACAAAGACATTGGTTATGACCTAAGAAAAGCTTGTTTGTCCACCTTCAAAGACGTCATTGAAAAAGGCTTAGCAACATAGAAGGTCCTAATTGAACAAGGAGTCATTAAGATATTCAAGGAAAACAAAGATGACTTTAAAGGAAAAGATAAGCCAAGATTTTGGAATAAAAACAAGAACACAGACAATGATGGTGTTGTTGATGCCAATATAGTACGACCCAAAAGCATTTTTTCAGGATCAAGCTCTACAAACAATCAAGTGAATACTCAAACAACTTCCAAATCATGAAGGAAGTACACCCCATTGGGAGAACCACTTGAGTCCGTTTTTAAAAAGCTAGTGAGAAACAAGATAATCATAATTCTAGATTTTCCTCCATATGAGCAAAAGGTTAAACCAAATTGGTGGAATGATGATGAATATTGTGAATTTCATAAGAGAAAGGGTCATAAAATAGGAAATTGTCATTGACTGAAGAACATCATAAAATATCTCATTGATAGAGGTGACATTGAGATTGAAGGACACTCATCCAATCAAGAACATGAGATGTTTAAGGAACCATTCCCAAAACATGACAAGGGAAAAGCCAAATCCACAAATGAGAAAGCCAACTATACCAGAGCATCCTATTACTATAATTCAACTATCAATCACATTTCGATGGACAATTATGTCTCTACCATTATCATCAAGGACAAAATTCTTGAGACTTCTACCCAAAGACCCAAGATTGTCCTAAAAGGCATCGGATCTTCTTCTGAACCTGCCTCTGAATGTAATGTTATAACTCGTCGAGGTAAATTCACTTTGCAAGGTGCTCCAGCCAAAAACACAGCTTCCTCATCAACCAAACCTGAGTATGACCTTGTAGAATAGTTGGGGAAGACACCCACACTTATTTCCATCCTTGAGCTTTTACGCATATCCCTTGCACATAAAGCTATTCTTGACAAAATCTTGAGAGACACTTCTATCCCTACTGATCTGAATGTGGACCAGTTTCAAGCCATGGTGGGATACCTTTCTATTCCACACTCCCTTACATTCACAAAAGCTGATGACGCCTCTGTGAGCCAACCACATAATGCACCTTTACACATTGAAGCCTTCCTACACAAACATCGAATAAAACGAGTCCAGATAGATGGAGGAGCTGGTCTAAACATTTGTACATTGGGCACAATTAAACAATTGGGATATTCTGATAAAGCTGTGAATTCTACAAACAAAATTACCATCAAAGAATATGATGATGAAGAGAGATCATCCAAAGGCACAGTCACCTTGCCCCTCAAAGTTGGGCCCATTACAAATGATATGGTTTTTCAGGTCCTTGATCTAGATCTCACATACAACATACTCTTGGGACGTCCTTGGATTCATGAGATGAGCACAGTACCATCTACATATCATCGATGTATCAAGTTTCCACACAATGGAGTTGAAGTGACCGTCAAAGCAGATCCAAATCCATTCATATATTGTAACAATCTGCAACCTCGATCAGAAATAACAATCTCAGTCAATAGAGAATCTATTCCTTCATTAGCATATGTGGATCCAGAATCATTAAAAGCTTCTACATCAAAACAAGCAGAGATCAAAGAAAAGTTCAAGTTTAAAGACATGAGATGTGGTGAGTATATCTTCCATGTTGATCAACTCCCACTATCTCCTAAGACATTCAGTCGACAAGAACAACCTACAAACAAGTTGCAATGTCAAGGAATTGGGTGTGAACCACCTAGTGTTGTGGCTACTAAGTCTGAATGCAAATCTCCTCTAGTGGTGCAAGCATCTTTTGATATCAATAATCCTAAGAGTGGTTCCAGTGAAGAATCTATTAAGCGTATCGCCAACCCTCTTGAGAACTCACATAGCTCTACCATTTCATCTACTCATTCCATTTCCACTCCACTTCCAGACTTAGATCAACAAGAATTACAAAAGCCCTTACTCATTAGGGATCAAAAATCAAGCTTTGAAAAGAAAAATCTAAAAGTTAAAAATAAAGAGAAGTCCTTTAGTCCAAATCAAAATCAAAAGCTATTGGACTCTGCAAAAATCAAAGGCAAGGATAAAAATCCTATGAACAAAAAAGAGCAAGAGATGATCTCCCCTAATATCAAAATAACTGGGGGCAAAATTTCTAAAATTTCAAGTCAAAAAGAATACTTGTTGATCCTAAGTCTGCATCATGCTATCCTACTTTCACTTCTTTTTACAATCATAAGCCTTCATAACTCATCCACTTGTTCCACACATCCTTGCCCTTCTGGCGATACATCATGGACCTTAAATGGAGCTTCCTCGAAGGACTTTGTTATCAAGGATGCCCAAACTTCTTTGGGTGACATGCATACGAGCCTACATAGTTCACACACTAGTAATTCTATCTCAGGTCCTTTATCAAGAAAGACAGTCACTCAACCTACATATCATTCAGTCTAGGAACAATACAACTACAATCATAAGATAAATCCTCACACATTTGAGGTAGGTGACTTAGTTCTCAGATAAAACCCCCAAAATCAGCAAGACAGACAGAAGAAGGACAAGTTCGAACCAAATTGGCTTGGTCCTTACATCATCATAGTGGCCTATGGATCCGGTGCATATCAGCTCTCGACCACAGAGGGTGAAACTTTGGAGGATCCTATCAACAACATGCACCTTCCCAGGTTTTACACATAGCTCTTCAGAGTATCCCAATTCAAAAATACAAAAAAAATTAAAAAAAAAATTAAAAAATACAAAAAAAATCATAAAAATAAAAAATCGTTACTTGGTGAAAATTTGGCAAATAGGCGCCTTGTGACAACAATAAAATTGAAAAATAGAAAACATTTCATCCAACGGTGAAAACCACTTTGGTGGCACCCTGGGCAAGTACCATGGTGAAAACTGGGTCACCAGCGCCATGCGTAGAGACATTGCTCCTCCCTCCTTCAAGATTCCATCTCATCCTTTCACTTTGCACACACTCACGACCTATTCATTCATAATAAACTTACCCATTCCCGTCATGGCTTGTTATTGATCTACCCAAGATTGGTTCACCACCCATAATAAAAACATTCCTTTTCACCCCTTTTCATCCATAATAAATCAGCTCCTATATGTGGCTAAGGAAAATCCTACATCTAGTAATGGGTGTGGAACTGAGAACATCACATGTTTCGAGGAGTACAATTTCTTCCACTTTTCTTTAGTCTATCCGTGCACAATATACAATAAAGCAACACTTGCATTGCCGATCCGCAATAAAGTTTCGTCTTCTTCGCAATAAAGTATCAGTTTCATGGATTCAGTCAGTTTCAGATGAGACACAACAACAACAATGGGCTTCAACAAATCAAATCTTTCAATAGACTCAGACAACATGATGGTTCAGTGCGATCTATCCTTTTTGTGAAAGTAAACATTGTGACCACAATCAAATAAGAATTATACAAGTGACAAGAGACACTAAACTTGAGGACTACAGTGGATGTTGGTGTCGAGTCTTGGTTTTATTTTGATTTTATCTTTTGGTGACATGTCTTTTAGCTTTTCCAGGATGTCTCTAATTAGAGATCTTATCTCTAGGATGTCTTTGACTAGAAAGGCGAGGATGGGGTATTGTCACCTATTTTTTTTCTTTGCTATCTGTGGATTGTCACTTAGTAATGCTATGACTTGTCCAAGGATATGAGGACACTATGAGTCTAGTGTGAATTGGGGCATTCCTTGTTTGAGACTATCTTATCTCCATGCAAACAGGTACAATGACTTTCTGGGTCGAACATATGCCTCGATTGTCATAACCTATTTTGCCATAATAAAGCTCAATGATGATAACGCACAAGAAGCTCTTTCACTTTCATATCTTCTATCTTCCATCCCCCTTTCTTGATTGACTTCCATAGTCCTTCTTGAGTCCGTGTAGCCCGCTATCACATGACTAAGTATAATGACACACCAAAAATATTTGCATTTCATGTAGTTGCACCTGCATTACCACATATTAGCATTTCATACATACATATAGATATTATAATTGCATCATATCCTACACACAACACATGTTAGCACATTTTTTTACATTCTCATCATGTAAATAGTCATCTGTAGTATCATATTCATTTGCATTTCATACATTCACATTTGCGTTGGCATAACATATAAAAACATAAAAAATAAAAAATATTGCATTGCATCATATACATATTTGCATCCATATCATAAGCATCATAAAACATATAGAAGCATCACATAGGTACACATTTATATAGCTGCCGCAAGGATGAATCATCTCATATATATATCAAAAATATAAGTGTCATGATACAATGATGTCAAAATACATATGGCTACACAACCAACCCTCATGTCGCCCTATCCGGATAGAGGAACCCACTAATCACTCCTCCTAGCACTGCTGGTAGTGCTAATCCTGTCCATGTCATGGTATCCCATGCCACATGTCCCACCCTCATCTCCAGTCCTAGATCCTAGAACACTCATCTCAATGCATCCTTGTCTTTGTCTGGATTGTAGGGTACCAACTACCCATCGATCGATATCCTTAAAATCCTATATACATCCTCTAAGGTGACTGTCATCTCATCCATTGGCAAATGGAATGTGCATGTCTCAGAGTGCCATCTCTCAGCAAGTGCAATTAGCAACCCCATGTTCACCTGAAAATCAGGCACATACAGAATGAATCACAAACCCATAACCTCAATCACGGCTCTATCCTCAAATGTCAGCTCTGGTCGTAGCCTCTGAGTCGATGGTAATCTCTCCTGTGACTCCAGCATAGGTAGGTACTCCTACAGTCAAGAAAATCAATCATGTCAGTCATAGTGGCATTCCCTGTTCATCATAAAATGCTGCTTATTATCCTAAGTGCTTATGATATTCTATCCTAGTGATACTCACTGTTCATCACAAAGTGTTGCTTCTATCCTAGTGACACTCACTTTTCATCACAAAGTGTTGCTATGGATCCTAGTGGTACTCCCTATTCATCACAAAGTACTACGTGTTTTTGCACTCCCTGTTCATCACAAAGTGCTGCTCTTTTTAGTACTCCTTGTTCATCACAAAGTACTATGTCTTGGTGCTCACTGTTCAACACAAAGTGCCTCAATCTATCTTATCCTAGGGCCTCTGCTTGAGTGTATCCTCTTGAGTAGTCTTCTAGTTGGCAACATATGTTCTATCACAAAATTGTCAATCCTAGCCCTATTTGCTATTCTAGTCTTCCCTAGAGGACCTGCTTGAGTGTATCCTCTCAATAGCTTATCCAATCGATAGCGTATGTTCATCACAGAATTGTCGATTTTTCCTAGAAGACATAAATGCACATTTTGACATAAACACACTTGCATATTTCACAAACGCACCTGGCACAAACACAGACGTGCCTAGCTAACCCAGACGTGCCTGGCACTAGCATAGACGCACCTTGGCATTTTTGACCTTGTTTGACATACTTAAACGCACATTTATTACACTACCTAGCATGCATTAATGACAATATTTATTGCGACAAAGTACAAGGAGGTTTGAGGTACTTACCGGCTCTCCTGCATCTACTAGCCTCTGAAATCAATGAACTCGATCGAATCTGTGAACCAATGCCATCGCTGCTGATTGCTACTGCTCTATTCTCTCTTTGCACTCTGATCTATTGGATGTGTGGATGATAATGAGGATGTTTTCCCCTCGTAGTCTATCTTATAGACTTCCCTACCCCTTGTCTCTTGTGTCAGTCTTTGTTATGCCGTGACTCTGTCACTCTATCCTATCCGGTCAGTCCATTCTAGCCTTTCTTTCTTATTGAGAGATTGTCTGCAATCTTTCCAGACATTTTCATCCAATCTCTCGAGGGGGCATATCATTCCCATCTTGGGGTAACTTTGTATCAGTTCATGTTATCTTCTTTGAAACAACGCGACAAGCTGCATTGTCTCAAAGAGGGGCAAAATGTAGACACCTAAAATTGTCATGTCTAATTAAATAAATATCTTTATTTAATTGATTGATTCATTTATCCTCTTCTAGCTTTATTTCTCATTTAAATAAATACCTTTGTTTATTTAAATTATCCTTTTCCTAAATTAAATAAATACTTTTATTTATTTAATTGATCCCACTTCCTCAATTAAATAAATCTTTATTTATTTAATTAATTCATTATCCTTTTCTACCTATGACACATGTCATTCATCTCTTAATTCCTACACCATCTACCCTCTTATTATTTTCTTATTATCTATACCTACCCTCTAATCATAGCTGACCATTTATCTTTTACACCTCTCAATCTTATCCCTCCATATCTTATGGTGTCTTCTATATAAGGAGATGCTTTCTTTATTACCAACCCTCAACAATGCATCCTAACTCAATTACGCACTCGACTACACTACACCTTTTGCACTTTCATATGCGATCCTACTTGCAACCACATTTCCATTCTTTGTTGAGCTCTTATGCACATAAAATCTGAGAGCAAATATATTAAGCAAGATCAATGGAGATAGGAAGAATGGAGATCCAAACCCTATTGGACATGTGATGGTATAATCTTTGTGATTTCATTTAATTTGCATTGTCTTAGGTAATCTTCATATGTTATGGTGGATCTTTGTTGTTGTTAGGCTAGGGTTTTGTGGTTGAATTCGTTTAGTCTTTCAACATTGTTGTTATCCATTTTCATCGTAGACAATACCATTAAATAGAGACTTCGACCACAATTGATAGAGGACAACCACAAAGCTCTAGAATTGATGGTTTTGAGACATATCATGTTCATGCCTAAGATTCAGGCGAACCTTGGATTATTGACTATGTTAGCCGAGTGGTGGCATTCAGAGGGCTGCTCATTTCATTTGTTGATCAATGAGATGTCGGTTAGTCTAGAGGATGTCTATAGGATACTCCACATTCCTATCACTAGAGATATGGTAGTGTATTATTGAAATGGGGATGAGGAGCTCTGCACCAAGTGTTTGATGACATGGAATTGAAGATTGGAGGGGGACATGTGAGCTGGGAGATCATGTATGCCAGTGAGGTCATTAGTGGACATTTATGCCCAGATAGGATGACACATGGTTTAGCTACTAGTTGGGGATGAGCCATGGAGATGATGATGACTCAAAGTACCTAGTTTGCATGGGGCCCATTTATGTTGGCCCACTTGTATCACGAGCTACACCAATTTGTATATCTTGGTGGATGCGGCCTTGGATGCAGAGTGACACTGCTACAAGTATGGTCATATGAGAACATTTTAGTGACCAAACTAGTTTGCTTTAGATTCAAGAGACATAGTCAGACATATATACATTACTATTCTATGATCACTTCCCAGCCTCAATTGGGGAAGTTAGAGTATTAGAGGAGGGTCATTGATGATATAAACACTATTATATGGAGAGCCCACCTTAATTGCAAGGAGTGGTAGGAGGATGCAATAGAGCTTCCATTTTGTTATAGGTTTAGGTGCTTGATTGGGCAGACACCCTATATATTAGACAAACATTTACTAGATAGGGTATCCAGGTAGTTTGGTAGGGTATATAAGATGCTTTGGGGATTAGGTGAGTTCTCACAAATAGTGCGAGAGCGGGTGCACTTGGGGCCAATTTTGTCATATGATACTGTAGTGGCCAAGTTTTGAGCTCTTGTCCTGATGCCTTGGGATCTTCACAGGGATATAGAAAATACAGGGATGACACCTGATTATGAGGCACATTTACTTGCAAAACCCAAAGCTAACTACACTTAGGGCAATATACAAAAAAATAATATAAAAAGAATGATTTCGTGATCATCAAGTTGTCCTTGAAATTTGCATTAAGTGACAGACATCGACACACAAAATTCTGATCTCAACTATCAACACTCTATCTCAACTCTCTGTCACAGTCACAACACATCTTGCATATCATTCGAACACAACTCATTTTCGTTGCTCACACATTGTCTACACTCTCTCATTGCCTCATTTCTAAATCAAACATTCAAATGCCTTATATACAAGATAGATCATCAAATCTTAAAACAAGTCAGCCTAAATCGAAATATACTTTTTGAACCAAAAACACATGTGGATCCACTCTAGGAGAAAGAAAGAACCAAAACACATCTTCCAAATATTAATTCACCGATCTGCAATCACCAAAACCTAACCAACAACATATCCACATGCTACACAACCATATAAGCAATTATTGATCAAAACATACTCTCCAAAGCAAATAACTTAACTGTAAATCTCCACATGTTATGGTGAAACCCAAAAAACATCAAACACACTCCCACAAATCATATCCATACCTAAGGATAGGTCAAACTTAGAATCTCACAACCGACAAAAACCAATACCACAACACTGAAGAACACAAGAATGTTTTTGGACCTCAGAACCAACATCATCAAAACTATATCCAATTAAGATATCAATAATGTTCAACACCAACAAAATATTCTGGACCTAAACACTTTTGAAACAACCAACACAACACCCGCATCAACAACACAACAAGATAACTTTGCACCACAAACATTCCAAACCAAATGAACAAAAAGTTTGATGCCAATGACAACCGCAACAACACATTAACTCATATTTCTAACAATATCCCCCTTTGTCATTGTAAGAATTTGTTGAAAATAGCCAAGATCAAGAGCACATTTAATATAACAAGAGAGAGACAAAATATTTGATAAGAATAAATTGTATTCTAATCAAGATGCAAATACCGATCAACTGGATCATTAAGAATTACATATAATGTAGATGAGCCTTCTTATAAAGGTGAGGAAAGAGACAAGAGAGCACACAATGATGACATGTGGCTCAATGATATGCAAGGGTAGGTAATGGTAGGTAGGAGAAATAATAAAATATTCCACATGAGGTGGATCACCCACTGAAGGTGGAATGTAACAACAAGATCACACTATAAAAGGTGAAATTTCTCTTACATACACACTCCCAATGTATGCGCATCCCTAATTGTCTCATATTCAAACTATGATGTAATGCATTTACCTAACTCAACTTAATTAAAGTATAATTATATCCTATATGAATAAATAATTACACCAACAATCATTAATGGCAACACTTGATAAGCAGTTGAGAAAACCTGCACTTTAACCAAAACTCAAAGAAGAATAATGCTTTAATATCTCTTAAAATCTACCAGAACTGACGCTATCCCTCACAAAACACATTGCTCAATCCCTCCAAACTAACAATTCAATATCTCTCAGTCAACAACTCAATTTCTCCCCCTTTTCCATCAAGGACAAAGGTCACAACAATATTGCATCCAATGCATATCATTGCACACCACTGGACACCACTGCTCCCCCCAAGAGAAACCACAACATCCATCCAGGAAAATAAATAGGCATGAAAGCTCCCCCTGGAAAGATTCATCCCTATAATGCACCTAGCTAGAAGGGGGGGCAATGACCCCAAGCTTCTCTTGAAGAAACTCAAATAAATCCTTCACCAAACTTAGTGAAAATATCTACAACCCACTCCTTTGTAGATATGTATTCCAACCAAACTTCCTTCTTAGCCACTGTACCCCTTATAATGATATTTGATTGAAATATGATTTGTTTTTAAATGCATAACATGATTCTTTGAAATGTTTATTGCACTTGTATTGTCACACAAAATAGGAATTTCTTCATCATATGCTACCCTTATATCCTTTAGATTTTGTCTCATCCACATCACCTTAGTACAACAAGATGTTAATATAATATACTCTGCTTCAACAATAGATAAGAAAACTAAATCTTGTTTCTTACTAAACCATGAAACCAATCTATCACCTAAAAATAATGTGCCACCACTAGTACTTTTCTGGTCATTAATACTTTCGACCCAATCTGCATAAATATAAGCTTTCAACATGAAATCTCCACCTTTCTTTTACTAAAGTCCAAAGTCCTTTGTTCCTTTCAAGTATCTGAAAATTCTTTTCAATGCTTGCTCATGTGTCACCTTTGGATTCCCCTGAAATCTAGCTACCAAACAAATAGCCTGCATGATATCTAGTTTGGACGTAGTCAAATACAACAATCCTCCAATCATTGAAATGTACTTCTTTTGTTCAACTTTTGGAGACTCGTCATATTTTCTCAACTTTCACCCAATGGTTAAAAGAGTAGTAATCGGTTTGCAATCATCAAAACCAAAATTCTTCAATATTGCATTCACATACTTGCAACCCAAGAAAGAAAGGCAAACTCACCAATCATTGACATCTCAATTTCATCTCAGAAAATTCTTTACATAGATCATCAATTTCCTCCAAAAATAATATCATCAACATAAACTATAACAATCAACATGTTATCTCCATCAATCTTGAAATAAAGATTACTGTCTATTGTACCTTTCCTCAAATTCTATTGAAGTAAATACCTATCCAATCTTGCATACCAGGCTATACGTGCTTGTTTAAGTCCATACAAAGCTTTCTTCAATCTACATACCATATTTGGATCTTCTGTCAACCTGAATCCATCTGGTTGCTCAATGTAAACTTCTTCTTCTAGATCATCAAATTTAAAACTGTTGAATTTACATCCATCTGATAAACCTTAAAGTTATTGTAAGTAGAAAATGCAAGAAACATGTGTATAGCTTCCATCCTTGCTACAAGATAATTTTTTTCTTCAAAGTCCCTTACATACCAGCCTTTATTTATTCCTTGTTAGCTGTCATTGTTCATTCTACTTATTTTTGAATACCCACTTAGTTCCAATTACATTTTTATCCACCGGTTTAGGTACCGACTCCCATATTTTGTTCTTCTAAATCTTATTCAGTTCTTCTTCGATTTCCTTTACCCAAATTTCATCTTTTCTTACTTCCTCATAATTCTTCGGCTTAGTCACTAATAGAAAGTAGTAATTAGCTTGATCTTGAGCTTCTGCAATCTTTCTCCTTGTCTAAACACCTTTTGCTTTACTTCCAAATATCTAATTCTCTGAATGATGATTCTGAACATACTAAGTAGGAAATTTCACTAAATCTTCTTCTTCTTCTTCTTCTTCTTCTCCATTTACATTTGATTCCTTCTCTTTATTTTCTTCCGGATCACTTGTCTTCTTTGGAACTCCAGGAACAATCTTGATCTTCTATGCTAGACAACTTTTATTCTCCTCTTTATCTTTAATTTAATAAACATTTCAACCTATTATAATTCCTTGTGAAACTCTTTTACGAGTCTTCTCTTTTCTAATCACACATCCAGTACTGCTAAACAAAACTTCATACCCTTTTCTACACATCTGACTAATATTTAACAAACTATGACTCAATAATTCAACATTAATAAACATCATTAGTGTTATACTTACCATCAACTAAAACAATCTCAATACCTCGAATAGATACATCATATTTTCCAGCAAAGTTTACATGTCCTCCATCATATTTCTTCAGATTAATAAACCTTTCTTTGCCACCATTCATATGATTTGAACATTCAGAGTCTATAATCAATGTATTTGGTTCTATCTCAACATGCAACACAGTCTTAACAATATTCTCATCTTCTAGTTTCTCCAAATCACTCTCCTTATACTCAATCACTAAAAAACAAATATTCTTCATTTAATTCATCATCAACCTCATCTTTAGATGTATGTTCTTCAATAGAGAACAATCCCTTCTTCTCTTTTCTGTTGAAATTGTGTCTTCTATACTTTTTCTTCTTCTCATCATCATCCGATTTATTATAATCTTCTTTGTACTTGCAACTAGAAGCATAATTTCCAATTCTACCACAAGAAAAACATTTAAGATGTAACTTACCAATATATCTCCTAGTGCCTCACTGCAATCTTCTCACAAAATTGTTTTAGCTTGATCTAGGTCTCCACTACTTTTTATATCATCAAACCTTGGAACATTAAATGTTTCTTCTCTCTTTTCTCTTTTCTCTTCCTCCACTTTTGAAATATCATAAGCTACTAGGGTACCAATAAGCTGATCAAAAGAATATTTGCTCAGATCATTACTCTCTTGTATATAACATATATGCAACTTGTAGGATTTAGGTAAAATCAACAAGATCTTATGCACAACATCACATTCCTCCAAATCTACTCCAACAACTCTAATTCCATCAAAAAGATTAGTCATTTTGTGAATATAAATCTCAGCTCCTTCATCTTCAAGAATTCTCAGATACTCATACTTTTTCTTCAAATTGATCAGCCTAGCCTGCTTTGCCTTTGCATCACCTTCATATGCCAAGCATAGCTTATCCCACACAACTTTAGCTTCCTTCAATCCTTTTACTCTTCCAAACATTGAGTCACTTATGCAGCTCAAAATTATAGCTCTTGTATTTACATTAGCTTCCTTCAACTTTATCTCATCTAGAGTCTTAGAATCACTCGACAACTCTATATATCTAGTTTGAATGATCTCCCAAATTCCATTATACAATGTCTCCAAATGTGACTCCATTCTCTCCTTGTACAAAAAATTTGTACCATCAAAGATAAGAACTTTGTAATGAATGTCCGATACCATACCAGATCTACCTCAAGTGGTTAAGCTTACTCAAGAGGAACCATGCTTTGATATCGATTGTTAAACCTAAGGCAAGACTGAAAGGAGGGGTGAATCAGTCCAAACAAACAATTATAACAACACAAACAATTAATAAACAACACATATCCAACACATGAACACCAATATTTATATGTGGAAAACCCAAATAGGGAAAAACCACAGTGGTAGTTAACCCACAAGAATATGTCCACTAAAAAGGATTACAAAGATAGAGAAAATTGCTTCAGACTTGTACACCAAGACTATCTCCTCATGGGACAAGATACAAAGAGGACTTACAAAACCTGAAGCTAACTGTACTCGGGGAAATATATAGAAAAATAATTTGAAAAGAATGATCTCCTAATCATGAAGCTATCCTTGAACTCTGTATCAAGCGAACAACATCAACACACACAACTTTGATATCAAATGGCAACACTCTTTCTCAACTCTCTGTCAATGTCACAACACAACTTGCATATCATTTGAACACAACTCTTTTCATTTTTTAGACTTCCTCTAATCTTTACACTTCACTGCATCATCTACACTCTCTCATTCCCTCATATCTAACTCAAACATTCAAATGCATTATATACAAGATAGATTTTCAAAGCTCAAAAGAAGTCGGTCTGAATCAAAATATACTCTTCGAACCAAAAATGAACATGTTGATCCACTCCAGAAGAAAGAGAGGACCAAAACATATCTTCCAAAGATTAATTCACCAATAGCACATCCACACGCTACACAACCATATAAGCAATTACCAATCAAAACATACTCTCCAAAGCAAATAAATTAACTCTGAATCTCCACACGCTACGGTGAGACCCATAAAACATCTAACACACTTCAAAAAATCATATTCGGGCCTAAGGATAGGTCAAGCATAGAATCTAACTACCAACAACAAACAATACCACAATACTTGGAAAACACATGGATGTTTCCATACCTCAGAACCAACATCTCTATGATATTGAAACTGTATCCAATGAAGATAACAATCATGTTCAACACCAATAGTAGATTATGAACCTAAGCACTTCCAAAACAACCAACACAACAAGATAATTGTGCACCAGAGACATTCCAGACCAAACCAGAATGACAATTTTGACATCAATGACAACCATAGCAACACATCAATTCATACTTTTAACACATTTTCCCTAGCACTTTCATGAGTTTTCTTTCCCAATTTGATCCAACTTATTTCATCCTTTGATGCTTGAACTTTACTAGTAGGTTTGTCTTGTGGTGGCACTGCTACCTCCACATACTTGTTTCTTGATTCATCTATGTAGACACCTAAATTTGATTAATTTTATTAATTTAATTTAACTTGTAGACACCTAAAATTGTCATGTCTAATTAAATAAATATTTTATTTATTTAATTACTTTAAGCCTAATTCTTCTATTAATTAAATAAATCTTTATTTATTTAATTAATTCATTTATCCTCTTCTAGCCTTATTTCTCATTTAAATAAATACATTTATTTATTTAAATTATCCTTTTCCTAAATTAAATAAATATTTTATTTATTTAATTGATCCCACTTCTTCTATTAATTAAATAAATCTTTATTTATTTAATTAATTCATTAACCTTTTCTACCCATGACACATGTCATTCATCTCTTAATTCATACACTACCTACCCCTTTCATTATTTTATTATTTCTTTTACCTACACTCTAATCATAGCCGACCTCCTTTTACACCTCTCAATCTTATCCCTCCATTTCTTATAGTGTCTTCTATATAAGGAGATGCTTCCCTCATTATCAAACCCTAATCACCGAGTCTAAGGAATCAACTTATGCAATTGACTACACTATGATCCTACTTGCAACCACATTCCATTCTTTGTTGAGCTCTTGTGCACATAAAATCTGAGAGCAAATATATCAAGCAAGATCAATGGAGATAGGAAGAATGGAGACCAAAACCCTATTGGACATGTGATGGTATAATCTTTGTGATTTCATGTGATTTGCATTGTCTTAGGTAATCTTCATATGTTATGGTGGATCTTTGTTGTTGTTAGGCTAGGGTTTTGTGGTTGAATCTATTTAGCCTTTCAATATCGTTATTATTGTTGTCCATTTTCACCATATACATAACTATCCTGAATGAATTTAATTAAATAATTGTGCATAAATTCATTAATTGGCGTTCTTTCTTTCTAGCTAATTAATTTTATTAATTACACTATAGTCTTCCTTTAATTATTTATTTGACAATTATAAATCATCTAACTAATTAAATCCACCTCCTTCTTCTATTAAATAAATCAAATGTATAGTTTGACTATTTAATTCATTTTGTAAACACTTGGGCTGATTTAGACCCTCATTATCCTAGTTGAGTTAGACATTCTACGTTTCTTCTTGATGTGATTTTGTGCTGCTCAAATCTTTTGCCAAAAAATGAAGTCCAAAATCACCTAGAAATAGTGAGTTTGTAGTCTAAAATATTCATTTTCATCAATTTACCTAGTTAGAAACAAAGGGTTTGTTACTAGAAATAGTGGGTTTGCACCCAGAAGTGGCGGGAATGCTTTGTTCTCCCATAGTCTATTATCTAGCCTTGAAATTGTAGGATTACACCCATAAGTGGCGAGAACGCTCTGTTCTCCCATAGTCCATTATCTAGTCTTAAAACCATGGGATTGCCTAGAGAAATAGTGGGTTTGCACCTAGAATTGGCAAGATTGCCATTTATCCTGTTACTTTGCCTAAATCATTCCAGCATCAGGCCCACTTATCTATTTCCATGAGTTTGATAGTCATCCAAAATTGGTCTACATTCATTTGCGCAATCATTATCACTTACCAAGGTCTTGATTGGTCTCATCATCTTGATCGTCCTAGCTTTTAAGTTATATCTTGGTCATCATTTTGATCTTGTGTCATTATTATCACTAGTTTTCATCCTTCATAATATTGCATTGTCATTTTCTCAAAATCATTGCACCTTTTCCTAATCAAGGATTAATCTTTTGGTTAAAGCAAATATTTTAATCCAATCAATCGTGTCATCAATGGGTTTACCCCATATCGTTTTCTATCTTGAATCAGTCGTCTAATATAGCCGAGTTGAGTCAATCAATCCTTTATTCCATCTTATCAAATCAAGTCAATCATCTAACCAATTAATTAAATCAAATAAAAAATCAATCCTTTTTCATCCTTGGTCTCATATTTCAAAAATTGCAGTCTACATTATTTTTTAGCAACTATCATCACTAGCTCTTTGACTAGTTAAATCTTTTGCATCATTGTGGCCTTGTCATCTCAAGCCAGAGGTTTGATTCACATTGGCCCATCTTGGTACTTGAGTGCATCATATTGAGTATCTTCAAAGTCACATTGTTCAATCAGACATCCATTTGCAATTTGAGTATCTAATCAGCCTAATCAATCATCTCATCTATCATTTTTCTAGTTTGATCAAATCAATCAGTTAATCCAATCCTTGAATTAAGCATTATTTTTTGTTATCATATCCTTTCATTTCATAGTTCATGCCCATCACCATTTGAACTCGATCTAGATAAGCGATGGAACAACAACCTTCTTAGTTAGGAGTAGGGACTTCTGACCCGCAATTGAATCTTGGTTTGGGTGTCAATTCTATTATGTCAAAAAGTGTTCCTTTCAGCTTTGATCCACTCAATCTGAATATCTCTAAGGAGACCATGATCAACCAAGCTGATGAGACACATGCCCCAAATAATCCCATTGATCAATTTATTTTGAATCTAGAGAATGCTCAAATGGTGGATGAAATCATTGAACGTCGCAAGAATCTCATATTTGTGAATATGGTTGCCAAAGGTATGACCATTGCATCACTTGATACACATATAACTAGTAGTCCACAAGTGCTACCTCAATAGAAAGTACCTTCACAACAATCCCCATTAGTGCCACTTCCAATCCAATCTTTAATATCGCTACTGCAATAGAGTATCCCAACTTTGGGTATGATGGAAAGATATTATCAACCTTTCTATGACACTACATCGAGGCTTGCACCACCTCCATCTTCAGGGGGAGTTGCCTACAATGCACCAACCATTGTACCATCTATGCAACTTATCACTTTGATTCTCATGTTGGCCCAAATGCCTATGACATCCAGTGTAGTGCATGCTACAACTTTTTTCAATCCAGTCACATGAACATTAAAATTACCTCCTATACACGCACCAACTTGGACTACAAGAATGCTCAACTAATTCCCACCACCTATTACACAGGCTATGACTAGGAGCATGAGTTATATGGCACCAAAATTAGCTGTGCCTCCACCTATCCATTGCATGCCACAAGTTGTCAATGCACCTCAATATCAACTACAAGTGACCCTGCAACCTACCACCTTGTAACCATGATTCGGTTACTTGCAAGTTGCATATTCATCTTATGTTGCTCTGAACATTTAATAATTGCTAGGTGGCACCAATAAAAATATTCCATTGTACAATCTGCAACCAAACGTGTCTCATCCTAATTATATTGGAGGTATTTATCTATAGGGTGCTATTCCTCAAGTTCAACAACCTTAAAATGTGAAATACAACAACAATATATCAATCCACAACAAAATGCTGCAACCTACTCACGACCACCCCAATATCAACAACCACCATTTATTCAACTGTAGCATCCTAAATTGTACTTCCTTACAATTTTGTCCTCATTTGGGACCTCACCTTGGCATTAATGTCCCAAGGCCTAATTGAAGCCCTGATTCTTCTCAAACCATGAAAATTTCTAATCATTTTCAATATGTGCATCTTCATGTCCTTTTTTTTCTTGGTTCTTGATTGGTCATGATTAGGGTGCTAGCACCCCGGTCCTTGGTGACCAGAGCACCCATTTCCCTGGTCCTTGGAGACTAGAGCACCCAGTGCCTCAGTCCTCCCAATTAGGGCCCCTTAATGGTCACTTCATTTTGGCAGGGACCTAGATCTTGTGTCAGCTCATGTCGAGAAAATTAAGTTTTTTTCGACAGGAAAGTATAAAAGGAGTTCCACCCCTCTCATTTTGATATACATTTGAATACACACATCAAATTAAATTTGACATTAAGAAATCAAGCATTCAAGTTCAAGTAAGCAAGAAATCAGTCTTCTTTCAAGCATTAGATCATAGATAAGGTCAAGATTCAAGCATTGGAGTTGACATTTATGTTCTATGTTGTTGAAGACTTCATGAAACCCCAATTCCATGTGGAGACAAACAAAACTTCACAAGGAGGTATATTATCAGTGTTTTTCAGTCGTTAGTCAGCATCTCCCTCAAAAGGAGAACATTTCCATTACTGCAATTCAATCATATTTCATTTCTACTTCATGGTTAATTCCAAAACCAGGTTTTGGCTAAGTCAAATCCCTATTCCCAACCTATTTTCCTTCTCTACTATTCACAGGAATAGGTACAGAGCTGTGATATTTAGAATTGGCTTTATTTATAGTGAGGAATCAATCCCCCATTGGAGTATGAAAAGTGCAGAGGACGAAACCGACAACCATTCCGGTCCCAACAAATCAGGAGCTCCTTTTAGGAACAGATCCAAATACATTTACATTCCCCAGATCCAAGTTTGTGGCTAGATTCAATGACTATATCTCACTATTCATGAATTTTTACATCAATTCCAACACTTTTACCCTAATTTTAACATTTTCACAATTCAGTTTAAAAGAGGCCAATCATTTCAAACCCAATAAATCCAATATAATTCACAACCCTTATCTTTGATGATTTGTGGCTATATCCATTGGGTTTACTCCTCTTTTTAATGTAATGGTCCCTAAGTAAGAATTAGTAGCTTCTTCCTTCCATGGTGGAATCCCTAATTTTTCACCATCACATTTTGGTGAACCCAACGTATTACACCTATAATTCTGATTTATGTTCTCAGATCTGAGTGTTTATCCATTTCAAATTCAAATTTAAACCTACAAGTTTAATTTTTCATTGAATTAAAAAAATTTAGATGTTAATTTCACAAAATCCTTAATTTTTAATTCTAAAATTGAGCTTGTGGGTTGTCTAATTGGACTTTATTATTTCAGATCTAATTTTTTATTTAATTTAAAATTCAAATTTTCCCTCCTAGATCTCATTTTCAAATTGAATTATATAAATTTAGTGGTTGAATTTACCAAAACCCTAATTTATAATTCTAAAATTTCTCACGTGGATTGGATAATTTTTTAAATTAATTTTTAGATCTGATCTTCATGAATGTATGCTATGATCTAGATGCATTTATCTTTCAAAAGACACAAATCAAATTACTCAATTAATTGGTTAATCAATGAATTATAATTTTTGAATTCAAATTAAAATTTCCCTCCTTTGTGCATGAGTTTTACTACTCTAGATACTGAAAATTGTCCCAAGTCTTCGACGATACTTTTCACTAACCTTTTTCGTCTGAACTGATTAAATAATTATAATTATTTAATTAGTACTAATTTTCTTCTTCTAATTTCCTATAATTAAATAATTCTTAATTATTTAATTATTGTTCTTCTCAACCATTAATTAAATAATTAAGATTATTTAAATAATGTTCATCATTGTTTCTTTCTAATCGATTAATCTTGATCTTAATCAACTAATCCTAACTATTCCTCTTTGATTAAATAATTCACATAATTATTTAGTCCCTTGTTCTAAGCTAATTATTCTTCCATGATTAAATAATTATTTAAATTATTTAATCCCCTTTCTCCAATTATTCTAATTAAATAAATTTTAAATTTATTTAATTGTCATGTGTGGCTGAAATAAATAAATTTTATTTATTTATTTATTTATGACCCCACTTATCTCTTCCACTTCCTAATTTTTATCTCCCTTATCTCTTCAACTTTCTAATTTGGTATTTATGAGAAGATAATTAAGGATTTTACTATTTATTCTCATAATATCTTCTCATTTTATTTCTTCTATCTTCAATATTCCCTGAATGGCAGCTTTGTTGTGCACTCAATCAGGTATGTCCATCTAACCAAAAATATTTTCAATATTAGCCATCCAATCAATCCCCAATTTTTCTATAAATTGGGCTATTTTATCATTCAATTTTAACCACGTTTCGAGTATCCTTACGCTGTCAATTTCACTTGAAAATCTTGCTTTCACTTAGGTTTTTTTTCACTAATCTATTGTTGCATGTAGGTTTTTTGCACTAATCCATTGTTGCATACAGGTGTTTTTGAACTAATTTTTTGTTGCATGCAGGTTTTATGTGAGGATCTTTTGTTGCATGTGTCTTTTATGGAGTCTAAATAATGATTCATGCAGGATTTCTTAACATGCAATGGAAAACAATTTTTCAGATAGCCTAATTAGGAGGTTTCAATGAACAACAATTTTTCACATAGCCTAATTATGAGGTTTTAATGAACGACATTTTTTCACATAGCCTAATTAGGAGGTTTTAATGAATCCTATGTTGGAATACAAGGAATCTAAGAACACTGAGAGGGGGGGGGGTGAATCAGTGTTCTGCTGGTAATATAAGATTTTACCTTATTATAACATACACATATAAACCAGTAAATGAAGAAACATATAACTTGAAGTAAATAAACCAGCCACATGAATGAGGACTATAACACACTAAATTTTATACGTGGAAAACCTCAAACAAGAAAACCACGGTGGGATTTGTGATCCACAATATCAATTCATTGGCCATATGAAAGATATTACATAACATGGGGGCCTGCACAAGCAGGAAGGCACACTACCTAGAGAACACTGCTCAACACAAAAGAGTCTCACTTACTACAAGCTTTAGCTGAGATAAAACAATAATGGCAAACTCACAAAATGCATCTACAATGCCAAAAAGAGTTTTGGTTATAGCTCTATTTTGTACTCATTCATAAACCCTAAACCCTTTTTCTGGTATCTCCTTTCCTCCAAGAATGTTTTACAAACCATCTATTGATCATTGCATGATATAAATTTTGCATACAAATGACCTACATATATATATTTTGCATCATACTGTCCTCCACATTTGTTATACACATTGTCCTATATCAAAATGACCTAATAAACTAACTTATATACCCTTTACAAAAAATATGCCTTATGTCGGCTTACAATACATTACAAAAGATATTCAATATCGGCCCTCTACAATAATTACAAAATTATTTTACAAATAAAACCTTTCGGATCCCAAACTGATGTCAGCTTCACTAAAGTGCTGGATGCCGGGGCCAGTGCATGTGTCGGTGATGACCTTGATTACTCCAATGCCGGTATTTGCAGTTGTATGTCTCCAATGCCGGTATCTACTGATATATGCCTTCTATAGAATAGTGTTTCCATGAATGACAACATATGAATCCAATGAGTGTCAATTGCCAACATCCTATAATTCTCACATAGTCTTAATTAGGATTTGGATCAAAGAACAACAAATTTTATATTTCATGCATGCAAAGGGTTTAGAAATGAGCAACAAATTGCATTTAATTGTAACTTAAATTAATCATATCCTTTTCAAATTAAGGTATAATTAACCTTATCTAGTCTTAACTAGGATGCAAAAAGATCAATGAACTCATATCATGCAAATTTTGAAGCAAGACTATTTGCCTTAGTGTAGAGAACACTTCAATATTATAAAGGATAAAGAACACCATGTTTTCTATGTCTTATTTTATTTTGTGTGTGTGTTTTTACCTTTAGAGGGCCTGCCTCCTGATTTGACTGACACTTTGTAGAGTCATTGGTGAGAGGGAATGACCCAAGTGGTAACGGGCTAAGGCCAAGCTCTTCCGAACCACTACAAAAAAATGTGTTTGTGATGAAAGTTGCAAGCGATGGGTGTCAATGTGTCATACCGATGTAATTATCTCTCAGTGCCCGTATGGAACATAAAAAGTTGTAGAGCGTAACCTTTGTAGGCTGGGAGGCCTCCTTAACTTTGTTAAATGCCACATGTATGGCACCCGAACGGATGCCTTGACTAAAAACTCTTTGTTTTAGAAGCTAAAAACCTTCTTGTTGTTGGTACAAGAGGTCGGACCTCTAATGACATCTCACATCCTTACAGTTCTTAGTAGAGATACAAAGTTTTCCATGGGGAGTTTTCATGGGTATTGATGCTTGGCTGCCCCGAAGAAGTGAGTGTTGTGGAGTGGAGCTAGTGGGGTCAAGAATCTAAGTCTCTTCTTTGAGAAAGTGTAGCTGGGGAAACCCAAGTGAGATCCAACAACTATTGTCCTTGCCAGCCTTAAGATTCATTATTGAAGGTGCGTGATTGTCTTGTGTCAAGGTCCAACAAACATTTTGTCTCTCATGTTTCTCAAAAGGTGAATACGAAAAAATTCTCATAAGTGGTCATAAACCATCTTGGTTTTCAAAAGCAAACAAGTTTCCAAAAGTTCAAACAAGTTTCATACCTAACCAAGTTCAAACCAAGAGTCAAAATTTTGTCTAAGTATTCATCCAACATTTGAACATGACTTGTCAAAACATTGGATATCGTTGTTTCAAAATTCATGTCACTTAGGGTTAGTTTTGCATATTTCAAACTTAGGTCTTAGGACATATTGTCATTACCCTTCATTTTAGTCCATTCCATTGAAAGCATCCTCATTTTATTTTCTCATCTTCATTGCATTATCATCATTCCAAAATTAGGTCATGGCTTAGGTTGCATTTTGCATTTCCAATATCATTGGTCCTCACATATCCCTATCACATTGACTTTGTCATTGCATAGTCCAAACCCTAGGTCATGTCTTAGGTTAACATTGTCACATTTAAATTCATATCCTTGGTTCATATAATTTTTCCATATCATATCATATTCCTAGATCATATCATATCTTGGGATCATATTCATATCATATCCTTAGGTTCATTGTCATTATTATTGTCCTCTTGCATATTAGTCTCAAAACTAGATTTTCCAAACTTGCAAAATCAAAACTTTAGATTAAACCCTAAGTTGTTGTTAGGAAGTCTTGACCTTGTCCAACATTTTTTTTTGTCCAAATATTTTCCTTCTATCAACAACATTTTGTCAAACCTAGCTTAGTATCCAAGTGTATAGGTGAGACATTGTCATCGTCCTAGCGTCATTTTGTCCTTTGGCCTTTTGTCAATTAAGGTATTGACTTCATTTCAATTTCCCAAGGTTGTGTCTTTAGGTTTGTATTCCAAAAGTTTGTCCAGATCTTCAAAATGACCAAAAACATAAGTTGCATTGTCAATCACCTAGTTTGCATTAGTGACATACATCATGCTTAAAATAAAAAAATCCCCAAAACATTGCATAGTGACATGTCTATTGAAACAAAGTTCCAAGCTCCTATGATGCAACAAATTTTGACATATCAACCGATGATTGGACCAATGAATAACACAATGCAATCAAATTTTAATCCAAGGCAATCACAATTATATCCAGCCCAACAACAAGGCAACATTGATCAAACTTTTTATGATGAAACAAGTGTCCAAATACGACAAATGGAGGAAAAACTAGCTCAAGAAAAAGAGATCTTGGAACAAAAAGTGAAAAAAACATGAAAAGAATAGATCACAAATGTCCAAAACATTTCAAAAATAAATCCAAATATTGAGCCAGTTGATGTAAAATCTCGCAATGAACGATCAGACATACTAGCTCTCATCTCTCAAATAGAGATGATGAAACAATTTGAAGCAACATACACAAATTTTAACTAATTCCCAAATCAGACTTCATTCGATCAAACTCCATTCAATCAAATCTTGAACCAACAACCAATGATCCAACAATAGCCAATGGTCCAACACTTTCAACCAATACAACCAATGACTCAACATATAGAGCCAATAGTCCAACATGTCCCACCAACACAATCAATGGCACAATTTCAACAAAATGCTCAACCAAAAACACAATGCCAAAAATTGGTCCAACCAACTATGGAGTATCAACATCAAATCCAATCAACAAGTTAATATCAATGTCTACAACCACGAATTCAGAAACAAAAGTTGCAAATCACACCAAGACAAATTTCAAACATGTCAGACCAATTCAACCAAAACCCAATTCAAAATGAAAACGTAACATCAAACCAAAACCAAATCACCTTCAAATAAGTCCAAAATCCAAACCCAATCATGTCAAAACCTCACAAGGATTCAAATGTGTTTCCGAAGAAAGGTGGCTCTATTACAAAGCTCTTAAAGAGGGTCTTAAGTGATTTTTCTGAGAAAGATCAAAATAATGCACCTATGTCTAGCAATGGCTCATCCTCCCATAAGAAACTTGACTCTCTAGTGGCATCTATTCCTACACATTTAAAATTTTTTCAAGAACCTCCCATATCATCCTCATTAAATGATACATCAAATAATGAATCCTCCCAAGGGTTTTCTACAACAAAAATATACAATAATCTATGTCTTTATACCAATCCCTTGTACTATTCAGAAATGTTAGATCCAATACCACCATGCGCTTCATTTCCCATCAAATCTATTGTAGAGAGTCCCATACAAAGTTCATCTCTCTGATGTCAAAGCATTTATTCCTTGCCAGGATCCCTCGTGTATATCCAAAGTCCAACCCCATGTCAAGAGGATGATTCAAAACACGAAGAAATAAGTCTTGAAATAGATCAAGATCAAGACCCTAAAATTTATCCATTACATACTACATTTGACCAAGATATCCTTTCCTTTGATGATCCCCCTATTCTTATCCATTCTCCAAGAACACAACACCTTTTCAAGTCCTATTGGCATCCCACTCCTTGAGAAAGATCAAGATATCCCTTCTATCATTTCTAATTATCCCATTGAAATCCAAGAGCAGAGCACCTTTAAAGAGGAATCCAATTATCTTCCTCCTTGCCAAGATCAAATTATACCTTTAAATCCCCCACAAGATCCCTTTGTTCCTCCATCTCCATATCTTAATCCTCCATATACACCCCAAGATCTCATTTCTTTTGATGATCCCATTATTCCTCCTATTCCATCTCATGAAGAGCCTGTCATTGATCCTGATCCCCCTCATGATCCTAACATGTTGGCGCAAGATGTTCATGAATCCCCTACATGCACAATGGGTTCCTCCACTTTTGTCGAGTCCAATCCACTTCATGATCCCATCATTCCTTCCATGTCACATCCACCTCATAATAGATTCATGTCTGCCTCCCAAAGAAAAGAGTATCCTATAGGTAAAAATATTTATAAAAGAAAAGAGTTAGACCTTCCCAAACAAGAACCCCTCCATTTCAAAGAAAATATTAATGTTCATGGTCTCAGTGACATTCCTCAAGATGTTGGTATCCCTCCACCTAAATCCAAATATACGCCTTCCCCTTCATCTCTTCCATTCATCTTAGGTCCTTATATCCCTTCATCCCCTATTCAAGGTCAACAAAGACACACATATTTGAGCACCTTCTACCCATTCAAAAGACATCCATATAATTCTCATCCATCCATACATTTCTTTCCCTCTCCAAGAAATCTGGATGCCAAGCATAAAAGTCATAAGTCCAACAATCCACATGCATTCAAGGATCAACATGTCCAATCTAATCGACATGTCAAAATGAAGCAAAATATGATCCAAAAAGTAAAAAAAATATACAAAAGGCCACAAAGGCCAATTTCTCATAAAGCAAAGTCAAAAGCTATATGGGTTCCTAAATCCCTTGTGCAAGCAATGAATTCCAAAGAATCACAAAAGAATGAAAAAACAAAAATAATGTGGATTCCTAAGCAGCTCATAGAAGCACAAAAATAAAATTCCAAATTGGCATCCAAAACTGCTATTACTTCATCCAAACCTTTCAAATCTATTCCTCCATAACCTCCATCATCCATTTTGGGTCATTATGTCCCCAAAACCCCATCCTTTCCTCCATCAAAATCTCAATATTCGGAATCCATTTTTCTTCCATCATTCCATCACCCCTCAAGGTGTGTGCCAATGTTGATCTTGCCAACATTTCCATCTTCTCAAGATCAATTCTTCCAAAACCTTATCCATTAACTGATGCCTATTTTCCATCCTTCCATCCCTTTTATCCAATATTTTGCATATATCCTAGCCTCGGTCCCATCTCATTTCCATGTCATTATCCTACTGTCTTTGAGCATACCTTCAATAACCATGGTCTATTGTAGCACAAATTCCAAGGCCACTATTCGAACAATGAGACACTTGAGTACTTCTTACATCTCCTATCATGTGTCCATTTTCTTCCAAAATGTCAAAAAGTGAAAAAAAAGAAAAAAGAAATACAAAAAAAGAGAAAAAGGAAAAAAAAAGAAGAAAAATCATTTGTCCTCTGGTGAAAACCTGGCAAATAGGCGCCTTGGGCAAGTACCATGATGAAAACCCGGCAAACAGGCGTCATGTGTAATTCATGAACTTCTTGCATACCATACTTTGGGGTAGGTTTTATCCTATCATATCCTTTTTTCTCTTCATTTCTCCATTATCATGTCGTATTCTATCATACCCTCAATTATCCTATATATATCCCCATTCCCATTTCCACCTTTTATCTTAACAAAGCTGAGGATCTTAATGAACTTCATGCATCCTATTCACAACTTTTAATCTATCATAGGATTTGGTCTTTATCCATTGGATTATTACACCCTTTCATCCATATTCCTTGGCTTATTTCAACCTTATGTCATTATCTCTTTTCCTATCACAACCTTCAATCCATATCCCTTATCCATTTTCGATCTTGCTTATCCTATCCATATCCTATCACTGTCTATACACTCTCTTTTCATCTCTTGATCTTGATTCAGATTAAGGACATATAATGCAAAAACACGGTTTCAAAAACCTCTTGACATGTCCCTCATGCCATTACATTACTTTGCATGGTCATATCCAGTCCCTTTATCCCATCACGTGAAAACCCTTGGAAATTGTATATGCTCTATCTCCATAATAAATGTCCTTTGTCTTCCCTCTATCCACCAACATTTCAACAAGCATCTTTATCCATTCATCATATTACTTGCCTTGCTAGACACTGGGGGAAAATTACTAATAAAGTCCTGAAAAAATCCATAAAAAATCGTAAAACGTCCTGAAATAATCCAAAAGCATTGTAAAATGTCCTGAAAAAAGCACAAAAAATTAAAAAGTTCAAAAACCCTAAAAATTTCAAAACATCAAAAATCCAAAAACAATCATTTTCATTATGACAATTAATTAGCTCTTTTGTACATAGACATACATTTGAGTGGAAATCGAATAGATAAAACAAAAAACATTGCGCTTAACAAAATCACGCATTAACAGATGAACTTTTCAATCAACCAAGCATTCAAACTGGTCAACTTGTCTTATCAATCAATCAATATCAATATCATTGGTCCTTGTCAACATTATCATGGGTCTTATACAAGGTGTTGTATACTCGAAACCAGACTGTGTCCTATCTTAGACGGGGTACTGCATTCCTTGAAACCAAGTAACATGATCATCCTACTATCAAACAAACATTATCATTTTTGACAACAAGATTAGAATGGTTGTTTGACTTGTTTGAATTTTTGAATCTTATTTTTCACTGATTTATCTTCGATCATGTTCCTATGCTACTCAATGATATCACCAAGTGATTTAGAGTGGCCAGGATGGATCATGGTCTTTCTTGTTTTTTGTTTTCAGAGTGTTTCATAACATTTTGGGGCAAGTATGTCTTAGGATGGTTGAACCATTCCTTGTCTATGAACATGTCTGCCTTACGCAAAGGGATTGCATTATTTCCCTGGCCTTCATTGCCATGGTGCACTGCATCTATTTTTCCATATTAAATAAAAGGTTCTCACCTACTATTAGCATTTGTGAAAGCAAGATTTCATCACACTAATCTTTCTTCACTTCTCATTTGCATTGCTCCTGGCTAACATTTCTTCTATCCCATCTATCCTTCTATCTATTCATCAAGTCAATCATTATTATGCTATCTATTTGATCTAACCAATAGATATTTTCTTTATTTGATATCAATCAACCCTTTTAGGACAATCAATTAACATTCTTCACTTCTTACTAACCATTTTTCTCTTTCTCATATTTCTTCTCTTCTTTTCGAGAGATCATTCATTTCTTTCATACATAAACAATCTCTCGAGGGGGTATCCTACCTCCATCCTGTTGTCTACTAGGGCATGCTTTCTCAAAGTTTTCTTTGAAAAAATGCTCAAAATCGCATTGTCTCAAAGAGGGGAAAAATGTAGAGACTGAAAATTATCCCGTCTTCAATGACACTTCACTAACCTTTTTTTGTCTTAACTGATTAAATAATTTTATTTATTTAATTAGTAGTAATTTTCTTCTACTAATTTCCCATAATTAAATAATTCTTAATTATTTAATTATTGTTCTTCTCGACCATTAATTAAATAATCTTCATTATTTAATTAATTTTCATCATTGTTTCTTTCTAATCAATTAATCTTGATCTTAATCAATTAATCCTAACTATTCCTCTTTGATTAAATAATTTACTTAATTATTTAGTCCCTTGTTCTAAGTTTATTATTCTTCCATGATTAAATAATTATTTAAATTATTTAATCCCCTTTCTCCAATTATTCTAATTAAATAAATTTTAAATTTATTTAATTGTCATGTGTGGGTGAAATAAATAAATTTTATTTATTTATTTATGACCCCACTTATCTCTTCCACTTTCTAATTTTTATCTCCCTTATCTCTTCAACTTGCTAATTTGGTATTTATGAGAAGATAATTAAGGATTTTACTATTTATTCTCACAATATCTTCTCATTTTATTTCTTCTATCTTCATTATTCCTTGAATGTCATCTCTGTTGTGCACTCAATCAGGTCTGTCCATCTAACCAAAAAAATTCTTTTCAATCTTAGCCATCCAATCAATCCCCAATTTTTCTATAAATTGGGCTCTTTTCTCATTTAATTTTAACCACTTTTCGAGTATCCTTACGCTGTCAATTTCACTTACAAATCTCGCTCTCAGTTGCGATTGTGCTTTGTAGGTGAGATCCACATATATCCATTTGAAGGAGAAAGAAGAACAATGGAGGAATAATGAAGGAGATTCTAGCTTTTTGGTTTGCGTTTTAGTTTTAGAATCTTGTCTTCATGCCTTTGTTGAATGGGTTAGGAGTATTTTCATTGCATTGTTAGGTTTGTGGTTTCCTAAGGAGATTTTGTTTGGTTTACATTTCTTGTTTATATCTTATCTTCAATTATTTCATTGAATGTGATAGAAATTTTATTTCATTGCATTGTTAGGTTTGTGGTTCACTAACTATTATGCTTTGATGCCTTTTCCTATTTTCTACATCACAACTACTATTATTCCTACCTATAATATTCTTGTGAGAAGTTATAGAATTAAGGTTTCCCATGGTTTAATTACTAAGGATATGGAGCCTAATTTGGATAACTTGTTTCGTTGAGAATATGGGTGCTTCTTCTATTCCAACAATTGAAGTTATTTATCCCCATTCTTCACATAATTCTCATGATGCCGGTGAATCACTAACTAGGGTTTTCATTGACCAATTGGAGAAGATTAATAATGAATTTAAAAATCTTCAAAAATAGATGAGTCAACTATACCCAGAAAGTGAGGCTATCCCATTGATTGAAGGATTAAAAAGAATGCTTCAAAGTGATAAATTTGGTGTCAATTTGTTGCATAGCCTTGCTCATATTGTTGGCACTAATTGTTGGCATATGCGCACTCCAATGAGACATTGTAGGTGATTGAAGGTTTTGTCATTGATGGCAACCTTGCAATCCTATGGCACCAGAAAGACATTATAGCGACAAGTTAGTGCACCGGCATCAGCAGATCACACTCTACACTGGCACTCAGGACACTGACACCAGCACAAAGAAAGGAAGTATACCAGCATAGAGGCTGACAGGATTTTGTTATATTATATTTTTTTTATTATTGTAAAACTTTGTAAGCCGACTTGGCATGTTGTAAAATGACTCTTATATATAAAAGAGATCATTGTAGACATTTTGTAAGTAAGGAAGTAAGTGAAGAAAAAGATGTATGCGAAATATTAAGGTAGACCTGTTGTTCACCAAAAGTGATAACCCAAGACACCTATAAATCTATCTATGAGATAGCCAATCTCAATCAATGAAACACCTCAGGGCTTGGACAACATAACATAGGATCCTAATGATCCTCCTGCACTTCAGGTTCTGCTAGACCTAGGGGGACACCCTTTTGATGCATTAAATACAACAATTACAGACACATAACTGCATCAACACTAAGCAAATAAATCATTTCACAAGCTCAACAGGTTAAGAAACATTACAAATTGGCTAGATCTGTACAAACAATAGGATGAAACAGAGCTTGGAAAGAATGGAACACAAACACCCCTAAACATGAAGGGAAATTAGATTTGTCGTTTAAAAGATATATCTGAAAACATCCCCAAACTTGCAAGACCAGTGCCTTGTTCATTGGGCAACAGAGTCACAGACAGAACTGCAAATATGACTCATAGATGCAAGCTTATTTTTCTTAAACAAAATATTCATGCACCAATACCTTATATTAGTGCACTATTTGATTCATTCACAAATTTATCAGATCTGGATACACATTTCATCATTCATGACTGACTACAGAATTTAAAACCTTCCTTGAAGGATACCTATAAACAGTCACACAATTTCCTTAAAATTGACAAATCTTCATCCTCCTTGAGGATTCAATTTATGATAATGAAATGCATACTTAGAGACAATACTATGAGGAATTTACTCATGCCTGACACAAGCAAGACCTGCAACTAAAACCACATTTACAACAATACACTGCAATCTTTGTACCCTGAAACCAAACAGAAGCATTCACAAATCTGGTTCATGATATTCAGAAAGTGGAAGCCATCAAATCTGGAGCATTTTCCAAATTTTTGGAACCCTTACAACTAAGAATAATTCAGAATAAAAAGAGGAGGGAAGAAAATCAAATCTGCAACTGAATTGCCAAGTGTCTCCCCTCTAACTGAATTTTGTTCCCGTGGAAACTGCCTCCAAAATATACCACATTTGTCAAAATTAACCTCATAATCAGATTCCTCACTCCGAGAGCTTTCCGACGATATATAATACTTTATATTTTGGCCAAAATTTAGACCCTGGGCGAATTAATTCCCATTTGTGCTCAGTCATTTAAATATTTCGAAATTTAATATAGTCAGAACTATATCATTTATTCATTTTAATTTTGATTTTTGCCTCCATTTGGTCCTGACGCTTTTGCCACGTGGCGGCCTCCGATTGGTTGATGGGGTTGACCGGATGCCACCTGGGATGACACCTCATCATCGCCATGTCATCTGCTTCGTCACTGCCACTTGGCCGCCACATCATCGCCACTGGACTGCCACCTGTGCGCCAACTATGTGCCACCTCACCGGGACCTGCCTACTAGACTGCCACCTATCACGACACGTGGACGGCTCTCGTTCACTTTCGCTATTTCGCTGGTTTAACTCGCGTGCATCTTCCCTTTGCGAAATAGCGCGCATAGTCGATCCATCTCAACTTGCTCACTCATTAACCCGATCTTTCTCTGCAAAATTTCGTTTGTCTGCCTCGGGAAGCATGCCTACGTGGGGTCCACCTAATCACCATCTAGTCAACTCCTCCGTCGCCTCGGGAAGCATGCTTGCGCGTGGGCCCACCTTGGGCACCCATAGGCACCGTCCGTCAAAAGCCTTTAAGGCTTTGACATTATAGTATGGTGGAGTCTTATATTTAAATACCAAAAAATTACACTTCCCAGCCAATGTGGGATATTGCACTTATGCCTGGGACTGTGCATTTTGAAGCTTTTTCTTGAGTTTTAATGGTGTCTTCTGAGTGTCTTCATTTTCTTGAAACCCTTTGTTGCCTTATTTGAAACACCACAAGGGAAAAATATTGGTTTTGCCTCTGTGAATGCATTTGTTTCAAATTTTAATGGCATCCAAACATCACTTCTTACACCAGCCAATTTGCATTTTGTTTAAACTTTTAATGGTCTGTTGTTAAACTACCATGCACAGTAGGAAGGAGATTGGCCAAAAAGCTACCAATGTGCATTTATTTATTTATTTGGCCTTTTCAAATGCCAAATTGGGGGGGTTTTAAATCCTTTCCTAGCCACTAACGCAAAGGGAGGACTTAGCCATGGGCTTGCCAATTTAAATGCTGCAGACTTCAAAACTCCATACAGGGCTAAACTTGTATTTTCTATTTGAATTTCATTGCCTACTGCTAATTGCATTAAAGATTTAAAAAAAATCTGTTTGTTTTACCAATTACCATGGCTGGGAACATTGGCACTAAACTTGCCAATTGCAAATCTTGAAGTTTTTAATATGTATGCTGAAGGAGGGGGTTTTATACTTGCCAAATGCATTTGTTTTAAAACTTTATGCTGTCTCTTTCCATCCACACTCCACGAGCTGCTATTTCATTTTGCCTAGAGTTACATTACTTGGAAGTTTTAATGCTGCTGTTGCAATTGGCTGGAGTTTTATTTGCTGCAGTTTAAACTTCAGACTTTCACCATGCCACACAAGAGGAAGTTAATGCTCTAAATGAATTTGCTTGGAAGCCTTTCATGATGATTTTTTAATAGCCATGCGAGGAGGGGAAGTGTTGGTTTTACACCTACCATAATGCCATTTGCTCCTTGTTTCAATGTTTCAAACATCTACTCCAAAACCATTTCCTTCCATTGCATAAGTTTATAAAAGATTGGAATCTCTAATATGCCAATGTAGAACATTCAACTTTGAGTAAGCCATAGCATCAATCACTTTCTTGATTATCTCTAGGGGTTGAAATACTGTGAAATTAGAACATTCCGCCACAAAATTAATGCACAGGCGTGAGCCAGGTCGGGCCCCAAAGTGGGTCCGACTAAAAAAAAAATTTGTTTTCATGCAACTGACCCTTGGAATGCTTCACGGACCTCAAACATACCTCTGGAAATGATCGGCACCATTTTCGGATCATAAAATTGCATTTTACATCCTTCAGGCAATTACGCCACAATTTTCGCATTTAATCGCGAAGACGTAATTTTCAAACCTGTCAAAACACCTTTCTGGAGCTCCCCATCTGACAGGCATGTACTTTGATATACAAGGATTACATCTACGAAATGGTTTCTCAAGACGAGTCCCGAGCGAAGAGATATTAATTTCTGAAAATGGCCAACTGGCTTTGTCGACGCTGCAGACCCGATGAAGTCAATGTTCTGGCAACACATGATGCCTTTCTCAAAAATATCAAATGACCTCCGTGGGTCCTCAAATTTGAAACATAGGTACCTTAAAGTACATATTAAATCTTTGAATTCTCAGTTCGATCACCAGACTGACAGGATGCAAATGGCGCGCTCACCAAAACAGCTACATTAACTGATATAACACTGGAAGTGCGGATAACTGAATTTGATGGCAAAATGAGCTCTTTTGAAAACCAATCAAACGGATTGGTAGAGCCTTGAAATTTGAAACGTAGTTCACCATTTATACCAACATTAGCCCAGAACAAACATTCTGACATGACACTCACCAGGACATTTTTACACTTGTGCAAACATCACAAACTACAAACGGATTGAGCTTTGAAAACTGAGCAAATGGATTCATAAGGACTTGAAATTTTGCATGTTGACTCACATTTATGCATAAAATTCAATCCATTTTGAAATTATTCATGATGATCAACAGGGCAAAAGATGTAATCGCTCAAAGTAGGCTACTCAATAAAATATGCATTTGTGCCTAAAATGCACTTTCAGCTCACCCCTCGAAATGTGTACCTAGTAAACTTATCCAAACTGAATTCTGAAAGTTGCACATCACTGCATAGGCCAAATGAAAGGTGTGGGACATGAATCCCGAGCCTTACCCTCTGAAAATCAACCGGCTCCATTTTACCCCCTTGCTAACTAGGCCATTCAAACTGACTTATTTTAATCATTTGGAAATGTAGGGCAAAATTTTGAAATGGGCCTATAAAATTGACTCAGTTTTAAATACTCCCAACAAGACCTATTATGAAAAATATAGGTTGAAGGGTTTATATAAGAAGCAGAGCAGCAACTAGTATTAGATCAGGCATTATAGATGCTATTGTAAAGCAGTACAAGATATTGGATTTGTATAATCCACATTGTAAGTAGTGAGACTTCCCATTGAGTAGTGAGCTCTTGGTAGTTGGCCTTCCTACATGTGCAAGCCCCTATTGTAAGTAATATTCTCTTATTGGCCAGTAAGTGAATATTGTGGGTCACAAATCCCACCGAGGTTTTTCCCACACCGGGTTTCCTCGTTAAATCCTTATGTTATGGTGTGCTTTTCACGTGGATGTTCTTAATTCTATTTATTACATTATTTCTTGCATACCGGTACACTGTTATAATATGTTCTGCATGTTTTAAGTTAAGAAATACTTGTTACCGGTTAGATACTGATTCACCCCCCCCTCTCAGTATCTGTGGGATTCCTAACAATTGGTATCAAAGCTTGGTCCTCTATTTTTAGAAGCCTAACAACTTGAGGAAGATCTTGACACCGGTAAAGATGGAAAATCTGATGAAGCAACTTGAAAGAGCTCTCTCAGACTATGATGCAGAGAAATTGAAAAATATCAAACTAGAAGATGATTTAAGGGCAGCTCAGGATATCATTCAAGCACTTCAAGAGAATCTTACTGTTGCAAGAAATAAGAGAAGAGAACTTTGTGAAAAGTTGCAAAATGAGAATGATGAAAAGGAATCACTTAATGATATGATAAGCAAGTTGAAACAAGAGAACATGACAACAAAGAATGAGATGCAGGATATGACTATGAGATTTTGTAAAGAGATTGAGGATAGGAAGAAGAATGAAGAAGAATTGACCAGAAGACTAAGTGATGAAGCAAATGAAAACACAAGACTTAGCTATGAAAATGACATGTTAAAGACAGATCTAATGCACACTCAGAAAGACTCGAATGAATTGATGAGACAGAAAGAGGTCTTAGAAAGAGAACTAGAAACTACAAATCAACATAAAGAAAAATTCAAGAAAAGCTCAGAGGAACTTGGCACCTTGCTGAAGAATCAAAAACCTAAAGGTGACACTTTTGGAATTGGCCTTGAAGTTGGTGAAAGCTCCGGTACTGCAAATACTCAGGATCACAACAAACCGGTAAGACAACTTAATGCTTATAAATTCAATGGAAAATGCTTTAACTGTAATAAGTATGGTCATAGAGAAAATAGATGTAGATCTAGAAATTATCAGAATATCAACACACCCACTAGTCATTGTTCAAAATGCAACAAAGTTGGTCACAATTCTGAAAATTGCAGAATGAATGTGAGATATTATGTTTCTGGAAGATTTGGACATTTATCTAATCAATGCAGAACACAAACCGGCATAGGTTATGGGAAAGCTATTCAGAAGAATAATGTGACTTGTTATGCATGTAACAAGATTGGGCATATTGCAAAATTTTGTAGAAATAAAGGATCACCGGTAGATAACAAAAGTTCTAGCTTGAAAGGTAAAGAAAAAGATGAAGAGGTTAAGCAAGAATATTCAAAACAATGGATTAGAAAAGCTGATCTAAATATTGGGAATACTCCTCCATCGGTAGAACCAGTCAATGCTTCACCAGCAGGACAGAGTTATACTTCACCGGCAGGATAGAGCAGTGCTCCACCGACAAGAAGTTCTTCATCTAATTGAAGAAAGTTTCCTTGAGGGTTTGGCAATCTAATGACATATGTGCTATTATTCCCTCAGTTAGAGATAAGAAGTTGGAAATTACTTGTTACCATTACCGGCAGACAATGTTAAGTGAATACTTAACCGACATGCATTTAATGTGGTAGATGGCAAAAAGACACTATAAATTCGAGGTTTTGGCTCCATTTCATTTCACCGAGATTTCAAACCTACGAAGAGAGCAAAGATTCTGAGTTAAGGCATTTCGAGCAAGAGGCAAGAACACTTCAAGCAATCATCCATCCTAAAGGCAGTAAAATGTATTTTATCATGGCATCCACCTCTACAATTGAATATATAGTAAACCCTACTGTTGTCAAAGTTATAAAAATACCTAGGCCCGTATTTCAATTAGTTCCTGAGGTAGCAAAGAAAGATGATACCTTAGGTGCTTTTTCTCAAATTCCTAAGGGGGTTGTTTATGCTGAAGACCCCAGAATTTACATTCACTGTAACATTGAGGAACTAGGAGATGAAGAGATTAAAACCATGTTTAAAACTGTCATATGTGATGAATCCGACAATGTAAAAGATGAACATAAGATCATTTTCCTGAATTCCCCAAGGATGTGATTAGGATAGTCCTAAGCAGGGTACATGGTGAATTATTTTGGCTAGATACAATTCACAAAATCACCAAGGAAGCTATGAAAGCTGTGACAGGGTTACCGACCATCGACAAAAGGCCAGACAAAACTAAGAAGGTATCCAATGACCTAGTTACTCAGTTAACTAGTACCACATCTGATAAAAGGTCCTTAAGAGTAAATGATGTAACAAACATTAATGTGAGATTTATCAGCATGATATTAGGGTATAAAGCTACTCATACAAATAGACTTAATTCAGTTTCAAGTTTATGCATTAAGAGTGCTTATGATATGGTCACAAATAATGCAAAGATTGATGTATGTGAGTGGTTAAAGGATGAATTAATTGACAACTTAGGCAAGATTAAGAAAGACAAGAAAGGAACTTTCGGGTTTGGAAATCTGCTAGTATGTCTGATGCTACATATAACCAAATAGGTTCCTGGTATAGGCTACAAAGAAATTGGATATGATATACTGGTAGGCAAACAGTTAACAGAACTATTCAATAATATGGGAGAAGATAAGGAAAACAATATCCATGATTTCTTTCAAGCACTAAAAGCCAAAATGAAGAAAAGAATCCGACTATCACAAAAGATTGTTGTCAAATATAAGGATGAAATATGCTTTGTAATCAAGAAGGATGAGATCTGGATGGAAGTAGTCATCCCTAGGACAGTTTGGGTAACAGAGATGGGCTATGAACCAGATGATCATATAATTGAAACATATGCTAAAGCACTTTTGGAAGCCCCTAAAGAACCTAAGGAAGAAGTATTTGGTAGTGCAGAAACTATTGAAAGCCAAATACAATCTAAGAAAAGAGTGAAAAAGGTTGAGGCAGTTGTAAGAAAAGGTTCCAGATAGGAGAAGGCTATTAAAGAAGATGTATTAAAGAAAACTGGTATAATAGAGGATGAGTTAGCAGCTCCACAACCTGAAACTCACCTATCACCGGTAGGTACTTCTTTGGAGAGTGACATACCTGCAACTTTCAAAAGAGTTGTAAGGAAAAGAGATCCCTCACCAGCAACCACACCCTCACCCAGGAGGACAAGACAAAAACAACAAGTAGTGAGATCTCCGGTAAGAAAGGCTACACCAAAGAAGAAGAAACTGACACCCAAAAAGAAGAAGAGGACAAACAAAGACTTGGCCCCTTTTGACATACTGTTGAATGAAATTATAGAGGAAGGCAAATTGAAGAATATAGAGAAACTATATGACACTCTAACAGCTGATGAAAAAGAACAAGTAGAAAACAGTGTTATATTGCATATGGATATGTATAAGAAATTTTTGATGGAAGTAGTAAATGAAGTTCCAGATGAACTATTTAAGAGACTTGAAGCAAGGAGACAAGTAGTAATAGAACTGGACAAGAAAATAAAGATTGAAAAAATACTTGCTGTATATCCGGTGAACTCACCCAAAGAAATTGATGACTTAATTGCTGAAGCCAACCGGTTAGTATTTTCTACTGCACACCAGCACATTGCTTTAATGGTTGGAAGAATTAATGGGGTGACTAAGGAGACAGAAAATGCATGGGAAATTTTCCTAGTGGAAAAAGAAAAACAAGAAGAATACATGAGTCACAAACCTATAAAGGTATATCGGAAAGAAAGAGACAAGGGTAAAGGTAAAGTTGGTGGACCACCTAGTATCAAGGTTAAAGACAACTTACCCCCACCTCCTTTGATTACTCCACCGGCAAAGACAACATCTACAAAAGATCAACCGTCAGCGGAAAGTATGGATGTAGAAGATGGTAATCCTAATCTTGAAGTCTTATATACTATGGATGTTGATACTCAAAAGATCAACATTGTGGTAGACAAAGATATAGCTGATAAGACTGACATGGCTAGTGAGCCTCCAGTAGCTGAGCAAACTGATAACACACAGGAGAAACCGACAGATGAGAAAGAACAAAAGGTAGAGACTCAGACTTAGACTGAGACAATGCAACAAACAGAGAAACCAACAGAGCAAAAGGCTCCTGAACAGGAACAACAACAGAAACAAGAACAGGTTCATAAGGAAACAGTGCCACCGACAACTGGAGAAGTAGAAAAACTATTTCTTAAGGAAATGCAGACACAAACAGACCTGCCAAAGGTCAATACAAGCTTGGTTACTTCCACTGGTGGTACTCAAAATATAGATTAATCATCAGGCTACAAATCAACTAATGTGACTGAGGTACTATTAGATTTAATTAAAAAGATAACAGACTGCAGCTCACAAGCCTATAAGGCAATAGATGATACCATACCAATTTTGAAGGTAATTGCTCCTAACTATAATATAGACAATAAAGATTCTTTAGGAAAACTTGATACCTTGTGTAAATATATCACATAAAACATTGAGAAAATAAAGGAAGAGACATTGAAGGATAAAGTAGAAATTCTTTGATGAGCAAATAAAGAAGTGTAATAGAGATTTTGACACACTTCTACCAGAATTGTGTAATTTACTGAAAGAGTACAAGACTCTGTACAAAGACACCTGTAAGACAAACCTTTTGACTATAGATATAGACAAGAAGATGAGCAAGATACAAGATGAAATCAATAAACTTGCAGATAATTTTGTCAACACACCTGATACACTATCAGTTTTTGAGTAGAAGATAACAAATTTTGAGGAAGATTTACTTAAATTGGAAAAAGAAAAGGAGAGAATAGTGAATAAGGCAAAGCATCTGAGATTAAAACCGAGTCCAAGATTGGACTATCTAGCATCACTGCGGAAGGAAGTATCTGAGGCACTATTACAGGGACAGAAAACACTGGCAGAGCATTTGTAGCATCTCACCGGTACAGTTAAGAGAATAGAGACAACAATAAGAGATAGTAAAAAGTTTATGGAGAGTATAAACCTGATTTTGGTGGATCTATTTCAAATTGTAACTACCCAGTTACAAGGTTGAAACTACAAACTCTACTGACATCTTGAGAACCTTTGTCATTGATGCCAAAGGGGGAGTAGTGGGATGAGAAATTCAACATCATAGAATCATATGCTCAGGGGGAGCACACACATTTTTTGGTAACATTTTTGGACTTCACATTTTTGGATAATTTTTGGACACACTTTTGAAATTTCTCATGAGTGTTGCCATCTATGCCAAAGGGGGAGATTGTTGGCATATGCACACTCCAATGAGACATTGTAGGTGATTGAAGGTTTTGTCATTGATGGCAACCTTGCAATCCTATGGCACCGACAAGGCATTATAGCGACAAGTTAGTGCATTGGCATCAACAGATCACACTCTACACCGGCACTGGCACAAAGAAAGGAAGTATACCGGCAAAGAGGCCGACATGATTTTGTTATATTAGATTTTGTTTATTATTGCAAAACTTTGTAAGCCGACTTGGCATGTTGTAAAATGAATCTTATTTATAAAAGAGATCATTGTAGACATTTTGTAAGTAAGGAAGTAAGTGAAGAAAGAGATGTATGCGAAATATTAAGGCAGACCTATAATGCGAAATATAGGTTGAAGGGTTTATGTAAGAAGTAGAGCAGCAACCGGTAGTGGATCAGGCATTATAGATGCTATTGTAAAGTAGTACATGATATTGGATTTGTATAATCCACATTGTAAGTCAGTGAGACTTCCTATTGAGAAGTGAGCTCTCGGCAGTTGGCCTTCCTGCATGTGCAGGCCCCTATTGTAAGTAATATTCTCTTATTGGCCAGTAAGTGAATATTGTGGGTCACAAATCCCACTGAGGTTTTTCCCACACCGGGTTTCCTCATTAAATCCTTGTGTTATGGTGTGCTTTTCATGTGGATGTTCTTAATTCTATTTATTACATTATTTCTTGCATACCGGTACACTGTTATAATATGTTCTGCATGTTTTAAGTTAAGAAATACTTGTTACTTGTTAGATACTGATTCACCCCCCCTCTCAGTATCTATGGGATTCCTAACACTAATATCATGCCTATAGAAAGTTGTGTCGAAGACCTTGGTTACACTCAACCTCCTAGTCAAGTTAATCATTATATTCCTATGACTACTTCTATGACTAGTGTGCCTACTTTCACACCCAACATCATGGCTATTTCCACACAAAATCTTATTCCTATTCATATTAGTCAAGGGGGAAACATTAATAATCAAAACTCTTTCATAATTCCTTCCATGAGTCTTCCATTTGTGACCTATTCATTTCCTATACCTACCTATCATAGTGTTC